>NC_030443.2:11773457-11923457 GCF_001660625.3 Ictalurus punctatus | reverse complement strand
GTTTACTTGCTATTTAATATATTGCATTCCCCAGGATTGTCTTGTTAATTAGTTACACAATTAGTCAAATTCAGCATTTAAAAATATTTTATTTGGTTAAGAAACTAAAGCAATTATAATTCTATAATTAAAATTTCATACTATGCATGAAATTGAAAAATTCAAAATGTATACTTTTCAATCACAAAAATTCTTGACCCTGAATATAAATAAACAAACAAACAAACGAGTCTGTTTTTTTCTACATATGAAATGCAGCCCTATTTTAAAATCTAAAAATAGATTTTCCCCTTATTGTTAGATATTAGGAATTCCCCCAATAGTGAAAAGTCACATTTCTAAACTCAGTCAGCACCCTTGACTCCTGATTAAGAAGTGAATCTATGGTTTACCATAGGCTGTAGCTTAAGAAAAGAGAAGAAACCTCTTGGCATTAAGAGAAGAATGATGAGGAGAAGATACCCTCCTTTTTCTCATACAATGTGTCGTACCACAAATTAAGAGAAGGTGGAGACAGAACAACAGACAGAAAGTGCATGATGGAACAGCCCATACAAAGAACATCATCATGACAACAAAGACAAAAATGATGTTAAATGGTAAAACGTCTAGTTAGTTGGAACATCCATCCATCCATCCATTTTCCATACCTCTTATCCGACACCGGGTCACGGGAACAAGACAGGGGACACCCTGGACGGGGTGCCAAACCATTGATCACACACACATTCACACACTATGGACAATTTGGAAATGCTAGTTAGCCTACTATGCATTCCTTTGGACTGGGGGAAGAAACTGGAGTACCTGGAGGAAACCCCCGAAGTACGGGGAGAACATGCAAACTCCATGCACACAGGATGTGAGCCCCCAACCCTGGTAGTGCGATGCAAACGTTCTAACACCTAAGCCACATTAAAAGTCTTGTCATAGTAGGAGTTTGTTGTAATTGGCAATAATAAAGATATTATTACAGCTTAAAGTGTAATGAATGTTATTCTTACACACTTCTGTATCTGCATAGCTGCAAACATGTGAAGGCGTCGTGCACAGATCGCATCTTCCGTCATATTTCACATAACTTGAACTTGTCCACTGGGACACAGAAAAATGAAACAAAATGAAAGAACTAAAGAGCAGCATGGTGATGCAGGTTCTAGCGTTGCCACCTCACAGGACCAGGGTCACTGGTACAAACCTGAGCTCGCGTTACTGGTTGTGTAGAGTTTCTCCCTGATTTTCTCTCTGAGCCTCCTGCTTCTCAGGTTTCCTCCCACCTCCCAAAAACATGCAGGTGGATTAGCTATGCTAAATTACCACTAGACGTGAATGTGTGTGTTTGGTGCCCTGAAATGATGTCCCATCCACTGCGCATTCCTGCCTTTCACCCAGTGTTCGCAGGAATGGCTCTGAATAGGCTTTCATTTAGTTGTACATGTTCTGCCCCCCCCCCCCCCCCCCCCCCCCAAGTTGACCAGCTCATGTTATGCCCTGACACCTATGCGACTATATGTACAACCCCCTCACGTTGTATACCATAAACCAGGATTTACAGTGAAAGTGCGTTCAAGGTGCAAAGCAGGTGCAAAGCAGTAGACCAACACCTTAACCACTGACATTCCACTGCTCTATGCATCATATCCTACAAGATGAAGGAGAATCAGTGTGTGACACTTCACCCAAGGTAGGCACTACGCTGGGAGTTTGCACGATTGCAACAAAAAGTAAGTGTATTTCATTATTATTCATTTATTTGCATGCCTGAATCCCAATAAGATCCCAAGCTAAACTAATTGGCTACTGCCACAGTGTGCTTGGTGTATAATATTAATATAGGGCATGCACTGGTGAGTTATTTATATTAAAATCTGCACTCTGTGTGCCTATATTGTGTGGATGTGAGGGTCTGCATGTTTACTCTGAGCTTGTGCCATTTGTCTTGCTTCTAAAGTGAGATTCACGCACCAAGTTCACTACAAAGCACACATCTTAAGCTTCCTCAGTATGGGATAAAATCATGACTAAGCAAGGGTTTCCTGACTGTATTTACACACAAACAGACACTTTTCAAGCAGCCTGTGTATGGAAGATGCTGGATTATAGGGCCAACCGTTATGCCCCTGTCCCACACACCGCTGCCGGAGACACTGAGAATGACCGCAGTACTAAGCAAAATGACCTCTGGGCTTATGATTTGCCATTCACCACTCTGAAATGTAAGTCACACCATGAATAGCTTGTACATTTATTTGTTTGTTTGTTTGTTTATCAGCCTATAGGTTGAGTTTTTGAACTTGCTTAAGCATATTTCCCAAAATATTAAGTGAAAATACTTCTATGTTCTATGGATGCTTCTTCTGGGTTCTATGGATGTCCCACATAGGTATTGCACTTCCCAAAGATAGTTCATGACCAAGTCACCCCCTGTATGTAATGTAAACTGGTTATACAAACACTCCCGTCTATCTGCATCTCTGTTATCTGCTGTTTCACCTGTGAACTAATAAATTGACCAACATGCTGCAAGCACGTGTGAGAATGAACTTGTTTCTACAGTAAAATTGCACCTTGGGATTTATCTTTTTATTTTGTGTTATAATACCAGCTTATTAATGATGTAGATTTGACAGGTTGGAATATTTTTGCTTATTAGAATTTAAACAATGTCCATGTTGTTAAATACTTGTGGGAGTAAAACAGCGCAATTACTTCTGAACACCAAGGTTTCAACTGAAGGTGTATTTTTTACACTGTAATTATATGAGAAACCAGTGAGAAGTGTTTATAGTGTAAGAAAGAGACACTTGAGACATATTTGTTATGAATAAAATAATTGTTTATTGATTATTTCAGATTTAACTAAATACCATCATTAATAAAACGTTTATTGTATTTAATAAACATCATAAAAATAGACATAACCTATTTTAGCACTAATATGTCTAGCCTACACATTTAATATATATAAATTTGATAAATATACATTAGATTAATGCTTATATCCTAAATACACAATACAAATCCTACTGTACAAATGAAATGAGTGAACTGAGCGAAGGCTAGTCCGAAAATACATAACACAGATTTTTAGAAAGACTGATGCTGGAGTCTAGAGGTGAAATAGCTACCAGACTTGTAAAACCCTAAGACTGGAGCTTATCTAATGGTAGCTTAATAGCTAGTACTATACTACTAGTTAAGAGTAACTAGAAAACTAATAGGAATGTCAGTGGAAACGGGAACAAGTCCAGTTGGGCCCAAAATTACGTCGTGAGTGCTGATAACGACAAGAAGGACGTAAATCGCACCATCTTTAGTGGGAAAGAAGTGAAAAGTAAGGGAGAAGGAGGATGAGCTCCTCTCCAAATCATTCTCAGTGTCTTCTTGCTCCTCATGTTGTCTACTTCTAGGAGGATCCTCTTCATCGTTGTCCTCTTCTTCACTCATGTGCTCCCTCATCCTCATCCAGAAATTCGCCCTGCTGGATGGAGTATCTTCAGGTGGTACGAATGACAATGTAGGGGATACGTGCCACGAAGGGGACGAGCTCCTCTCCCAACCAGTGAAGTCAATCAGCTCATCGTCTTCATCTTCTTGCTCCAAACGCCGTCTTCTTCTAGGAGGGGCCTCTTCGGTGTTGTCCTCACTCATCTGCTCTCTCCGTCTCCTCCCCCGGCGTACATCCTCCCCTGCAAAACAATTGATACCTACCTGATCAGGACTGTAGGACTCCTCATTGTCACGAGCCTCCACGGTGTTGTAGTGGAGCTCACTGGCAAGCAGCAGGTCAGACGGAGTTTCCTCCATCCATGCTCCTGTGTGAAGGGAGATGAAGAGAGTGAGATACATCTCCACATTTCGTAAAAAGGAATCAAAACTTAGCAAACTTTTAGTAAACTATATAACATTTTTTTTTTAAAAACAAGTTAAACCAAGCTCTAGCAAATCAGGTGTCCTGACATCCTGCCGTCAGTGTTTTCAGGGCTTACTGTGCATGTCAATATTGCATTATTTTTGTGATGTTGAACAACACGCCCATCATTTTATACTACTTGCGTGTGGACTTGGAATCTGATAGGGTATTTTGCAGTGTAAAATCATCACACCTGTTTATTTTATATTGGTAGGACAGTCTGACAGGGTATTTTGCAGTGAAAAATCACCACACCTGTTTATTTTATATGGTAGGACAGTCGGATAGGGTACTTTGCAGTGTAAAATCACCACACCATTGCCTAATAAGAATCTTCTGCAAAGTTACACTAAATTATTTTCCGAAGTCACAGACGCGAAGCAGAAACCCGCAGTAGGAGTTTTCGATGTGGTAGGATGATGGATCCATAGATCTTAGCTATAATTTTGCGCTACGGTGGAACACCGGTTTAGCGTTATTTTTGATAACGCTGTGTTTAAAGCACTTGTGCTTATCTGAAATGAAGTGTGTGTGATGCTGAAAGGAAAAGGGGTAACTTACCGTTGCTGTCAGACAGTCCGCTCACTCCGGTCTCAGGCTCATCCTCCAGGAGCTGCGGCAGGTCTTCTCTCCTAAAGATCATCGCTGCGACGCCGCAAGTGCTGCCGGAATGATCGTAGCGGTGACTCGGTGCCGGGATGAGGTGACTCGGTGCCGGGATGATCGTAGCAGTGACTCGGTGCCGGGATGATCGTAGCGGTGACTCGGTGCCGGGATGAGGTGACTCGGTGCCGGTATGATCGTAGCGGTGACTCGGTGCCGGGATGAGGTGACTCGGTGCCGGTATGATCGTAGCGGTGACTCGGTGCTGGGATGATCGTAGCGGTGACTCGGTGCCGGGATGAGGTGACTCGGTGCTGGGATGATCGTAGCGGTATTACTTGGTTCAGGATTTGACTGCAGATCGCCGTGTAGAAAATGGTCAGAGAGTGAAAATCGCACATGTAAGCCAGAGTTTGAGAGATTTAGAACTGAAGTGCTACCGCTCCGTCTCGCTTTATATACCCTCCGAAACGTTCGAAAATAAACATTGTAAAATTTGAAAACAAACATTTAAAAACAAGCAAAAGCCTTAAAGCCGTTGCCATGACCTGTGACGTCACATCCAATAATGGCAGGCGCTGTTTCTCCCGGAACCAATTACTCATTCAGTCTTATAGATATTATTTTATATTATGAAGATAAAAATGGTATCTTTCTCGAGTATTGTAGCAGTTGTTTAAAATTTTAATATATAATTTATTCACATAATATAGTCTCTCTATATATTTATATTTCATTAATATATAAATAGTAAATCATATTTAAGTACTGTATCCATATAAACAGTGTGTAGAGAGATTCTGGATTTTGGTTTACCATTTTTAGTAAATTAATAAAAACAAATTTTCATATACTAATTAATATTAATAATAATGGGGTATTTTGTACTTTAATTAATCACACACGCACATGATTAATTAAAGTGCTATATATATATATATATATATATATATATATATATATATATATATATATATATATATATATATATATATAAAATCGATATGTACAATGTTATGTTTATAAATAATTTTTAGATATTTGTATGTTTGTATTATATTTTTTTCACGTCTCTTTGTTTTTTATACAAATGTTTTTGTTTGTGTTTTTTTCATAGACTCATTTTTTTTTTATCAATATAAGCCAATGTGTTTATGTAAAAGCTTTGTGTAATCATATCTTGTTCCATTAAGAAAAAGTTTATACACGCTGAACCCAACTTTATTTTGATGCTAAATCAGGGTGTGAAGTCGATCCTAAACTATATATTGATAGGAGTCAGTTTAAAACTAGCTTTTAAAACACTTTTGAATATTTTCACACCACTGTCACTTAAAGTACATTGCACTTAGCAAAGCGTAAATAAAATGATCGTACACTTTGACGAGTTTCACCATCACCATCCGTCACAAACAGGAAGTACTTCAATCATGATCTAGAAGCAGTTAATATCTGTTTTCTCAGTGCAATATAATATAATACAATATAATATAATATAATATAATATAATATAATATAATATAATATAATATAATATAATATAGTATGAAACCATATGTACTGAGAGCCTTTTGTCAGTGTGTAACATTGTCGTGTCCATGTTGGGAAGCTTCTGCCTGATTCATTCCTGTTTCTTTTACATTTTTGAGCTTTTTTTTTGTCAGCCCTCATTAGTGGATTTGGTGGTTACTTTCATGCAAAGTGACTTACGTAGAAATAATCCAAGTTGAAGCTGAGCTATCCAACTATCAGGTATCAGAGAATGTGATTATGTAAGGTACAAAGCTCACTTTTATAGGAAAATAATCAAAGATGAGGTGGTGTGATGTCACATCCCAAAGTGTTTTATTCCCCTTATAATGTTAGACTGTAACGTTACAAACATAAAAATGTTTTTGGAACATTTCTCACACAACATTCACACAAAAGGTTAGTGAAAATGTTCCTATACATGTAACTAATAATGATGCTACTAGAACTGTAACACTTTTGTTAGCTGACAGGGTGCAAGTGTGGCTTTCTTTCAGCCCTGGGATTTGAACCCAAAACATTTCCATTACTAGCATCTAGCAACTAGCATTAAGCTACCACCTTATATAAAAATACTAAAAAGTACTATTGCAGGTCTGGGCTATTTTTTCCTTCTACAGTCTGAAATTTTAAAGCACTGATTGTCTAATCAAATCATTCTGTACATCAACACTAATGCACCACAGAAAGAAACAGTATTGTTCTTTCATTTGTAAAAGTGCATAACTGTGTTGACCTTCCTGTCCATGCCATCTATCATCTACACTGTGATGGCATTTATTTACATGCTTAGCTGCTATAGTCCTTGTGTTCACAAACATTTTCTGCTCTTAAAAATAAATGTTTAAACATGCAAATTATGTTGTTTTCCATTTCCTATTGCCACTACTGTTATGGGAAATAGCAAAAGTATATTTGTAATTATTTAATGACAAATAATTCAATTTAGAAATGCAGTATGAAAATCAATAATTCGAGTATTCCCCTGTAAAAAATACAATGTACTGCTGTAGACAACACAGTTTAATATTTGAAAATGATGTGATAATACAGTAGGATGCTATATTTGTGAATAACAGTACTACACTGTAAATGTTGATTAAAGAAGAAGTCCTGTAAAAATATTGTAAGTGGCTGGCAACTCAGCTGCCAGTATTTTACTCTATTCTATTTTTATTGAATACTAAATGACACTTTTTATCTGATCCCAGTCCCAGTGCTGTTGAAGGACGTGCTGATTGACAGCTGCTTCCAGTCATCTTGTTCCAGTCCGCTCAACAACTGGTAAGTTTGCATTTTTCTTGGACAATGCTAATAATCATCATTGAGAATGAAATGAACACTGGATTTTTATATGTTTAGCGTGATGACCTCACGGCCCTGGTGATGGTCATGCTATATGGTCTGCAGGATAGGAAGTTCCAGCCCAGAGAGCCAATGACAGGAGAAAGGGAGGAGCCTATAGACATGATGCCGGTGGAGAACAGCATTTTCAGGTTTATGCAAAAAAGTATTCCAAAGTGTGTTACCCAAGTTTGTTATTTATTTGTAGCCTTTTCACCAAATACCACATATGTGTGTGTGTGTGTGTGTGTGTGTACGCTAGGTTTAGGACGCTTCAGAATCAAGCAAGATTCTGTGTGTATTTTGCAACATTATGCCAAAAAGTGTGAAGGAAAAGCACAGACATAACACAAACTACCCACCTGTGCCTTGGTGAACACACTCAAGAGCAAGCCACACACACACACACAGACACACACACACACTCTGGATATCATACATATAACAATTGTGTATGTATGACTCCACAGTGTGGATGAAGTGTATGTGATGCTGAAGACCACACACACACATCTGAAGTCTGTAAGGACACACACTGTTCCATTGCGCTGCAGTTTACACACCAAGCTTGAGAACGTCTGATTAAGACGACACTGTTAATGGATCACACACATAATACAGGTGACACACTCATATACACACACTTACACTCACCGTCTACTTTATTAGGAACGCCTGTACACCGGCACATTCATGCAGTTACCTAAGCTGTTGGCCTGATTTTTTGCATTGCGCTGCTGCCACATGATTGGCTGATTAGATATGTGCATGAATGTGCACATGTACAAGTGCTCCTAATAAAGTGGATGGTGATAATGACCAGCATTTTATCTTTCTATGTCTTCACTCTTCAACTTACTTTCCTCTTGTTTCTTATTTATCATCTCTCCTTCAGTCTTCCACAACATAAAAATTGACCACCCCCACTTTCTCTTTATCCTTCTTAGTCTGAAACTTTTTAAAAATTATTTTTTAAATAAACTTTCCTAACTTTTCTAAGTCTTCTATTTTCAAACTTCCCCTAACGGGAAAATGACCATACTTATTCCACTTCTCTAGATCCCAGACCGAATGGTCCCCATATTTGATCTGCATTTGCTTTGCAAATCCCCAAAGGTCCTGGCGTGAACTCATGCTGTTACCCATCTTCTTATAATTTCCTTTTCTCTCTTAAGACCCAAACTGAAGTCCCTGACTGTCTTAAAAAGTAACAAAGAAGAATGGTTCATAAACATTTACTTTACAGGTCCCTGACCTTTACTGCAGTTTCACAAGGAGCCCCTGACTCCTAGGCAGTCCCAGACTCCCAAAGGAAACAATACTGACCGTCAGGTGGCTGTCCCAATCTGCATTGAGGATTAGGTCACCGTCGCTTCTCTCTCGCAGCAAGACTGGCCTCCTATTCAGCAAACTGAGAAAGGAAATTTTTTATTCAGGAGTCTTGGACTCCCCCTTGCACGGTTACAGCCCCAAATCCTGCGAGAGGAGAAAACGAAGGATATTCTAACTCGAAGCCCCAAGTAATGTTGGATATTTTTTTACTTTAATGATCTAGTCTAGGATAATTTAGTATAGAAAAGAGTCAAATAACAATTAACAAGATTGAATCCTTTTAATGACAAAAGCTTTTGGTCCCCCGTCCCTTCAATATAGAGTATGAAGTGACAAGAGCTGATTTCTTCTGCTGAAACTGCTGAAAGGACAAAATGTTACAGACAGTTCGAACATTGGATGACAATCTTATTACAGGAATCCAAGGTATGTTCTCTTTCACATAAAGGACAGGTTTTGTTGCCTGAGGTCCTGTTGTGTTCCCCTGCCAGAGTTGTTGTGATGGTGGTAGCAAAACTTCCATTTAGCTGAGTCGTTGCGTCTTTCCTGTAGACCTTTCGCCATTTATCTCAGAGCTTATAAGGAAGCTTTGCCAGAATGGCTTGCATGTTGGCAAGATTCAGTTCATTCATGTAGTGAATGTCCTGCATAACATTGCAGTGACTTCAGAGAAAGAGACCATAATTTTTCAGAACCTTAGCATCTTCAGATTGTATGACTTTCCATGAGAGAGCCTCATCCATATAAGCTGAAGCTAATTTTACTTCATTGGCAAAGTGTTCTTTGAGCAAAGCCTTTGCCTTTACATAACCTTGTGAAGGAATCATACCTTGACAACTTCTGATAAACTCCTTAGGTCGCCCTCTGGTGTACTGCTCCAGGAAATGCAAACAATCTCAATAACTGCTTGCTTTCTTTTCCACCACTTCCTCAAATGAGCGCATACAATCATGCTAACTTAATGGATCTCCATCAAAGCTTGGAATTTCCCTTAGTGGAAGTAAAGCAAGGTTAAGTTGTTGCATCAGTAGAGAGCAATCTCATTTTGCTTATCACTTTATTGTTTTCCTTTGCTTTGTAATGTATGAGACATGGGCAGGTGTTGTGAGTGCACAAATGATTCCACTTCAGTGTCAAGAGATTTGATTCCCGTAGTCTTCATCCTAGCTCCCTTTTCTTCAAAAAGTATTGTGTGAACGTAAGTCTGTGGGCTCCCTGCTGACTCCGCCCACAGGGAGGAGCTACAGGCTATGCTGTCCTCTGTGTACACAGGAATGAGTTAACACTTTCTGCTAGGCTAACTTTGTATGAATAATTGTGTCCACATAAACACAGTTTCCAATGCAGCCCAATAGTGAATAGTCATTGCAATCTTTGTGTGTTGCTTGGAATATCGGGCTGGATTTTAAAAGATGAGTGATGTAAGAATACTTCACAACTAGCGTACTACCCACTATTAGCATAAGCCACCCGGTAGATAAAAAGAATTAGCTGACCTATCTGGCTTCTATTTAATGGAGCTGTCCAAGTCTCAAGCACCAGAAGCCATTACAATGAACATGTTACTAGCTATTTCAATTAAAACGCTCAGCTTTTCTCAGAAACACAGTGTTTAACATTTTACACTTTAGCACTACTCCTTTCCTTTTTTTCCTACCATTTTTGAAATTCTACTTTATTTATTTATTCAATATTTATATTTTCTCATGGCAACTCAGCGAGGCTCATCGCACTCAATCAATGGACAGTGGATTAAACCATTTTTTAAAGGGGGTGTTATTGGTTGGAAAACTGGTTTCATCAGTAGAGCTGGACCGTATCATTGATGAATGAATTTGAATCACTAACTGCTCCTTCATTCTGACTTTGTTTCAAATGTTTGTTTTCATGTTGAGTTTTTGCTGGGCTGTTAACTATTCAGGTTTGGGTGGTTTGCCCAGAAGCTCGGCGAGATGAGATTAACTTTGTCATCTTTGTCATCAGGATCATGCATATTCCCATTTCTTTTAGTGGAAATGTCAAAAAAGGTCATTTATGGCTAGATTTATAACTGGTTACAGAACTGCTTAAATAACAAATTCATGCAATCAGCGCTCTTACTGTCTGGCAACCCCCCAAAAGGCACACTTAAATTGTACAGATCGTGCTGTGATTTTATTTAGCGCTCTACATTAACAGGCCATATAGTAAATAGTGAAAGTAAGTGAAGGAGCAATTTCAGACAGGGCTTTAGTGTTCACCCCATGCACACACACAACACACACAGAGCTATCATTCTAGTTTGGGGTCTTTCAAGTTCATGACCCCTAGATGGCGATAATCAAAAGTCCATCCATGAGTTGCACATGAGGTGCTGAACTGATTACACCTCGCCATGTGTAATCGCAGAACAATTGAGTTCTTGCTCCACCTGAATTTACCAGCCCGAGAAATTAATTTCAGTGGAATTAAGACAGTCTTAAGACATCTCTGTGCACAAAGCGAGCTCCATAAGGACATGGTTTGAACTCGAGTGGCCTGCACATCAGTGCCTGACCTCACTAATGCTCTTGCAGCTGATTTGACCCAGGTAGGACCAGACATACAAGGACAAGAAAAAGATAACAGAAATAGATAAGTGAAATGGATGAGGTATGATGGTGAAGATGATCGTGAGGAAGCAAGGAGGTGGCACTTATTTTCAAATATGATACTCTGTCATCCAATAAGATGTTAATTTATTTGTTCTTTACTAAACGAATAACAATAACTATGAAGCGAATAATTTGTGAATGTAATGTATTTTGTCCCAACGCTCGCAGCACTCTGAGGTATAGTACGATTGGAAAAGGTAAGAGTGGCTACCTGGGCTCGTGAGCAATTGCTGACTGAATAAAATATTTACTTGAGCAAATTCAAGTGTTTGGTAGTGATTTCTCATTTTACAGCTGAATTTCCACCACAGTGTCCACAAACTCATGGCCATATTGTGTATAACGTGCTTAAGATGAATGTTTTAACAGAATGGTAAAATTGTTATTAGAGATAACTCATTCACAGCGATGATACCTAATAGGGTGTAAAATCACAGCATGTCCTGAAACAGCAATTGCAGGTGTAGCCCTGCAGCAGGTGTTCCGGCTGTGCAGAATGATGTATTTATCTTCAAGGCCCGTTCACACTGAGACGTTTTTCGCAGCATGAAATACGCTCGATTTACCGCCCCAATGGCTGTGTATATATATATATATATATATATATATATATATATATATATATATATATATATATATATATATATATATATATATATATATATAGTTGACTTCTACCCACCCACCCCCGATAAAAATAAATAAAATAATCTGGGTCTTCCAATAAGTATGTGAATGCTATTGCTGTGTCTTTTATATATTTCAAATCATTACTTATTTAAAAAAGAGTCTAGTGTTTAAGATTAGAACTTTAAGGATTTAGCTTTAAATAAGCATTTTTTGCAGTTACCAAATCACCAAAGACCTTACATTTCACAAAACTGCATGTGTGCTTTAAACGGTTCACAAAAAGTGTGTGAAGGGCTTTCTGCAAACACGTAAATGCTGGCTCTCTTCACTAATGAAAAGTTGTGCAGTGCCACCTTGTGTACCAGGGTATTTCTGCTTTTCAATTAGTGCCATCTCCTGTCAGGGAGTGAATATGCACTTTCATTCAGCGCGTGGGTGTGAACACGCAGCAAAAAAATGGATCGTTTTCCGCACTGCGTAAAATGTCCCGGTGTGAACAGGCCCTTAGTGATTTTATGCACAGAATCGAAGCATGCAATTTTCACCCATCTTTCACCTTATTTCTTTTTTAATTTGCCAGGTTTCTATGTGAAGCTACTGTTCTATCTACAAGTAAGTTACAGTATAGTACAATGGTTAATTATACAGATTGTAAGTTATTGAGTAGACTACGACACTCAAATAATGCAACATCTAATTGCATCACCACAGTTTCAGATAAATCAACAACATAGTTCGAAACAAAGACATTTTTTCCTCACTTAAATCAACTGCTATTGCATGACAAGAATCACAGCTTTAATATCATGACAGAGGTTATAACTGTTCCTGATGAAGTGTGATTGCTTTCCCATGGCTGACTTGTAGTATTAACGTCTTACGGCGAAGCAGGGGAGAATTATGTATTTTTAAAAAATGTCTGGTTCACAAAGGTTTATAGAAAAGAGAACTATATTACACAACATTGGCTTTTTTCTGTGCGTGTTTCCATAATCTGTGATGTCCACATCTCTGTTACGGAACAAGATAAGGCTGTTTTATTTCAAACAAAATTTTCCATCACTGTTACATTGAATATGAAGCATTTACCCAGTTTGCTGTTAGATTATAACTCATCTTGGAAATTGTATTAATTATATATTCCAGTTGAGAAAGTGGTGCAGAATTTAAAAAAAAACTTGGGGTGAGCCGTGTTTTCTCTTCCGATTCCAGTGTGATTAATCTTTGAACTATACTGGCTCAGCGGTCAAAGGTTTTGTGCTCTGATCTGATTCTGCTTTTATACCAGTCTCCAGTCACAATGTGGAAACAAGAAAGTCAAAACAATAAAATACACTGAAGGTCTGTTCAGCATGTCTCTCAATGCAAATGCCAGAGTTAAGTTATACATGCTTTAGAAGAAATAGCATCTTCTAGAACTAAGTCATATGTTTCATTTGAGACAAAAAGTTTACATTTCCCCAGAGTTTTTCTAAAAGAAAGCTGTGTGACAGGTCTGAGGAGTGTATGGCTGCCAATACTAAGAGGAGGAAGCAAAAACAAAACCAAAAAAACAAAACCACCCCATGCAATTGGCTTCGAGTGCATGTTGCGTCACAAAAAGGAACTGTTTGCAAGCGTGTGACCAGAAGGAGGAGAGGTGGGGGCAGGGCTCGGCTCAAACTTTATAATCAGGTAGTTTATTGAAATGGAAGGGATATCACACACACAGTCGAGGCATCTCTGCAGCACATAGTCTCTTAAAGAAGAGGCCAAATGAAAAAATACATGCATTGAAATTTACCACTTCAGGACTGTGCTCAGGTCAGTGTATTTATGTAGATAATTTATGATTAAGAATGTTAAATACCTGTATAAGATCTGTTAACATTCAATTACTCTGTAACAGAGGGTTCATGTATCACTTGGGCAGGTCTTATGATTTATTGGTAATGTTATTTATTATGTGATCTCGATCTGACAGTTTTACTCAAAATCTCAAAAACTGAAACACCGGTTGTGTTCTGTGTCGAGCTGTAGTGAGACAGTTGCATGGTGCTGTGTGGTGTTTTGTGGGGAAAACACTTGAGCACACAGTTGGGGTACTGTTGATGGTTTTTGTGGTACTCAGGAACATGAACATGTCCAGATCTCAATCAGCAGCTCCAAACTGTTTTAAATGAATACTGTAATAAAATAAATAAATAAATAAATAAATAAATAAATAAATTAACAAATTTAAAAAAAACAAACATACAGGTCAGTACAGATTCGCAGCTCTATGACATCAAACACTACTCACTTCCCAACATTATCTACAAATATCACTACTTGATATCTTTTGAAAATCAACCCACTTTGTAAAAATATTATTGGCATGATATACTTTTTGATTAGTTCACAGAATTTAAAATGTTTGAAATATGTTAAAATTAAAGTTAAAGTTAAAATATTACGTTTGGCAGCATGGTGGTGCAGTGGGTAGATTTGCCAGTTGCTTGGTCCATGTGCATGGAACTGTGGGTTTCCTCTGGGTTCGCTGGTTTTCTTCCACCTTCCAGAAACATGTTGATAGAAGGATTGGCATCTCTAAATTACCTCTAGGTGTGAATGTATGTGCATGGTGCCCTGGAAAAGACTGCCATTCTATTCAGGGTGTATTCCCACTTCACTGCCAGTGTTCCTGGGATAGACTCTGCAGGATCCTGACAGGATAAAACGCTTACTGAAGATGAATATATGAATAATTCCATTCCACAAAGGTAATAAGCTGCAGTACGGTCGTCAGCGGACAGGAATGGACAAGGCATGACTTTTTCAGTTTCATTAGTGCTCAGAAGGAGGAGGAATTTCCTTTAAATACTGTCTACCACATATAAACTGAATTTAGGCTTTTTAAACTTTTCTCCTCCAGCAGACGTGTGAATACTGTTAAACTGTTCTTCAACATGGAGGAAGAAACCCATGAAAGCTCATTTGGGCCTCAAGAAAAAATAAGTTTGAGCTCATCCATGAATGCAAACCGTTGCTATGGCTCCATAGCCAGCGAGCCAGAAGAGAACCAAACTTTCACCACCAATGTAAACGACAGCAAGCTCTCTCGTCGGAGATCTTACGTTGCCGTGGCTGTGCTGTGCTACGTGAACCTGCTCAACTACATGGACCGCTACACTATCGCAGGTAAATGAGGAAGCTCAACTCCTAAGTATTAGGAGAGTTAGAAGGAACCGAAGAGCTTCTGAACCATGGGGCTTTATATCTAACACACATCCTCTTCTGGATTTCAGGAGTTCTGTCTAGCCTCCAGAAATACTTTGGCATCAGTGACAGCACATCTGGACTATTACAGACAGGTATCAGCTTTACATATCCAATCAAACAGAATATCTATCTGTGCCTTTAAGAGCCTATCATTGTTAAATGTGTGGTGTGATACAGTATCTGGTATTAGAGCTCTCATTACAAGACGACTTCCTGTTCACACCTACACAATGCATAGTATGACGTGGCTTGATGTAGGGCATACAGTTTGAGCTTACAGTCTGCATAGTCCTGGTAGCTTCTGCAGTCAAATATGTTTGCAATGTTGATATGAAACTGTCATGTGGTTTACTGTAATAAGTTTATTGAGTGCAATGCATAACAGTCATTTTCTGACAAGAAATTAGATTTCAAGAAAATTGCATGTCCTTAAAATATTATTGTCCATTCAGTGCAAACCATACCGTTATATGCAAAAGTATGGGTACCCCTGGCCAAATTACATATTTGATTGATTTTTGTTTTCTGCAGCGTATTAAAATTATCTTTCTGCAAATTTTAATGGACCGTTACTTTATACAGTGTATCCGGAAAGTATTCACAGCGCTTCATTTTTCCACATTTTGTTATGTTACAGCCTTATTCCAAAATGGATTAAATTCAGTATTTTCCTCAAAATTCTACAAACAATACCCCATAATCACAACGTGAAAGAAGTTTGTTTGAAATCTTTGCAAATTCATTAAAAATAAAAAACAAAAAAAGGACATGTCCATTGTCTTAATTGACTCATTAGGACTCGTTAAGCAGATCAAGGATTGTCATTAGCAATAAATATTACTTTCTCAGACTCTTCAAACCTTGTGCTGACAATCCACAATCATGGGCTCCTCTAAGCAGCTGACTGCGGATTTGAAAATGAATTTAATTGATGCGTCCAAAGCAGAGGAAGGTTATAAAAACATGTCAAAGTACTTCCAGCTCACAAAGTCCACCATAGGAAATGCCATAAAGAAATAGCAGTTAAGGGAAACTGTATAAATCAAGCAAAGGTCTGGAAGACCAAGAAAATTCTCAGATAGAAGTGCCGGTATGCTGGGCAGAAAGGCAAAACAAATCCCCATCTGACACTAAGGACTTGCAGGAAGGTTTCTCTGATGCAGGATCGGTGGTGTACTGTTCTACTCTGCAGTATTATTTGCACAAACATGATCTGCATGGACAAGTATTTTTTCACAAGAAATCCTTAACTGTGACCTCATCACAAAACTGAATGTCTGAAGAATGCAGAACAACATCTAGATAAACCAGAGGCATTTGGCAAACAAGTGCTGTGTACTGGTGAAGAAGTAATGTAATAATGGCCCCAATCACCAAAGGTATGTTGTGGAAAACAAATAGCGGTATTCAATAAAAAGAACACTTTTCCAACTGTTATGCGTGGGGTTGTATCTATTATGTTTTGGAGCTGTGTGGCAGCCAGGGGTACAGAAAACATCGGACAGGTCTATGGAAGAATGGATTCCAGTAATTATCAGCAAATTCAGCTGAAAAGAGATTGGCTTCTCCAACAGAACAATGATCCAAAACATTTCTCAAAATCCACCATGGACTACTACAAGAAACTACACTGAAATTTTTGGAATGGCCCTCACAAGTCCAGTGACTTTAACACCATTGAAAATCTGTGGGTAGATATTAAACATGACGCAAAATGGGTCAAGCTCAGAATGCTAAGCATTCTGCAAGTGCAACTGCAATGATGTGTTCGTGTGTACAGTTATGTTTGTATTTTTGTGGACAAAGTGTTATAACAGCAAGGCTTAGTTCAAATTAAAATGAGCATATTGTCACTATATAACATAGTAAAGTATGCATACTGTATATGTTCAGTGCTTTCATACATTTTTCATTATGGGCCATGTGTTTTATATGAGTGGCTTGATATAGAAAGTACAGCTTGGTGCTGTAAATGAATAACTCAGGGATTTACTGTAATTGCATGAAAAACATGGCCTCCTTTGGCAAAATGCTGATCCATTTACAGTTTTTATTTGCAGCTTCATGCTGCTGGCTCCAGTCTTCGGGTACCTTGGAGACCGTTACAACAGAAAACTGATCATGGTGGGCGGGATGATCGCATGGATTGTCACAACACTGGGCAGCTCTTTTGTCACGGCAGAGGTACAGCTGTACTTCTGGTTTAGGTCTCATACTTAACTAAGCTTTCTTATATGTTGTGCAACATTTTAACTAACATTTCTTACACTACAGGTGACATAGTAATATATACTAACTTCTCATCACACCAGTCTATCCATTATGTCCTGTAGTATTTCTGGGTGCTGGTCCTCATGCGAGCCTTGGTTGGTACTGGAGAGGCCAGTTACTGCACAATAGCTCCAACCATTATTGGAGACCTGTTCACTGGCTCCCAAAGAACCCTCATGATTGCCTTCTTCTATATCTTCATCCCTGTTGGAAGGTGAGGGTTTTATAAATAATGTGTGAATAGATGTAAACAGAGATGTTAACCCAACAGTTTTAGCCTCAAATCTTAATGCAAGCCCTGACATGTGCGAAATAAAAATATACTATTTTTTAGGCTTTAATGAAGTACCTAAACATATTTTGCCCAAAGACTGGGAAATGGCTGATGAAAAAAGAAAAAACTTAAATTAGGTGTCAGGACACTGTTCCGTTGTTTATCATACTGCCTACTGATGATAGTTTTCTGTAGAATTTTGTGGAGAAAAACTCAATAAAAACAGCAGAAAGCCTACAATACTCAGGAAAAAAAAAGTTAAATCAAGAAGCTTTCCAGAAGAACCATTAAAGGTTCTACATATAACCCTAGAGTAGTGTTTTCCTTTCAGAAAGGGTTTCAAGAAGTGTATATTATAGTAGTCGTAATCTGTATCAGGTGGTTCTGTGTAAGGAATACAATATGATAGAGCATGTTGTCATAGCAAAATAATCAACAGGTAGTGTGATGTGGCCCAACGTGCAACAACATTATTGCCATAAAGTTGATTATTTTCCTATAACATCACGCCCTGAAGTGTTTTACTCATCTTATATCACAGCAATTTGTGATAACATATGTGTAAATTAATTAAAGAACAACGTCATACTTTTCATCTGTGTATGGGTACATTTAATATTCTGGAATGTCCATGAAATAAGTTAGTTTGCCTTACCGCTTATGTTACAGCAGCTTTTTCCCCTTTCTCTTGAAGTTAATAAGGCAAAGAAAAAAATAGCCTTCTATGTTAAAGAGAAAATGAAATACCCTCTGACTTTCCTGTGTTGAAAAATTTAAAGGGATAGTTTTACCTCTTACAATAGTTTTGCAACATCAAAGCGTTGACACTGGAGACTCCTTCCAATGTCTTGTTATGAAAAACTTCTGTTTTCAGATTTTGAACACTAAATGAAGGAAACTTTGTCTGAGTATGAATGGATTAATTAAAAAAAAAAACATGCCGCTGTTATTTCTCCTTTCGTCCAAATTGTTTCTAAACTGAAGTGGTCTTGGGTACATTCTGGGAGCCACAATCGCTACTGCTACAGGAGACTGGCGTTGGGCCCTTAGGGTAAGACACTTCTTAAACATTATTTTCCTTCTACAATTATAATATTGTACAACCCCAATTCCGAAAAAGTTGTGACAGTATGGAAAATGCTAATAAAGACAAAGAGGAGTGATTTGTAAATGTACGTATAAAGACAAAGCGAAAAAAAAAAGTATTTTAATGTAATTTAAAAAATCCATATTGTCCCAACTTTTTGGAATTGGGGTTGTATGTTTGTCTTTTTATTTAAGTACCAACATCAGTAGCAAGCTAAGAGTAAGTTAAGCATTTCTCTGATTTACTGACAGCTTTGTTTACCAGCTGAAAACATAGTAAGAAGCAGTAAAAATTGGAGCATTAGAGCAGCGTCTAACGCACTTCTAGTCTAAGGCATTGAATGAGGCTCTGTGTGTTTTGTCGCAGCTGAACCCAATTCTGGCGCTACCCGGGTTGATACTTCTAGTATTCCTGACCCCCAACCCTCCACGAGGCGCCTCCGAAACAGATGGAGAAGCATGTATAGAGCACACGTCTTACCTAGAGGACATCAAATATCTACTCAGGAAGTGGGTAAAACTAAAAAGACAAATGAAAGCATAAAGGTTATGAAAAGTTCCCAGATGGTCCATAATCACCCATTTTGAGTGTGCGATTGTTGTTGTTGTTGTTGTTGTTTTTATTAGCCGGAGCTTTGTGTGGTCCACTCTGGGAGTGACTGCCATGGCTTTCGTCACAGGTGCATTGGCTTTCTGGACACCCACCTTTATGTCTCGGGCTCGAGTCATCCAGGGCATCACTGCTCCGTGCTCAGAAGAACCATGTGACCCTTCAGACAGGTACACGCATGAACACATCAAGACCTCCATCTTCTAAAGCAGTTCCTTTGAATGCAGTGTAAGCATGTACAATAAGAATAAGACTCAGAAACCTTAGTGGGACAAAAAGTAATATGATTGTTCAGGTAAAGTATTAATGATGATTATACATATAAAAACGTGCAAAATTCTACAATAAACTTTCATTAAATATACATGTTATAATGAAGTTATGAAATTAATCAGTTGGGTTGTAAAGTCAAACTTTTTAGACTTTTGAGAATGTGTATCGAAGTGTGCATGGTCAAAAGTCACTCAGAGATTTTTTTGTATTCTGTTGTTTCTTTGTTGGCACAGTTTTGTCTTTGGGGGAATCACGGTGGTGACGGGTATTGTGGGCGTTTTCATCGGATCCTTAATATCTAGGCAGCTGAGAGACAAAGTGGCCAATGCTGACCCTCTCATCTGTGCTGTGGGAATGCTCAGTTCTGCTCCTTGCTTGTACATCGCCATGGTCCTGGCATCCATCAGCATTCCTGCCACATATGTAAGTAACCTTAGATCTGATCAACTTTTCTGCTTACTTCAAACATTGCTGATGGCTTAACTGGGAGGTCTTTTGGAAGGTCCTAAGAAAGATATGAGGTATTGTAAAGTAAAGTATCTTCAGCAAATGTTAGCATTTTTGTACAGGCTAGTTAGCTAATTAGGTACCATTACGTAATTATGGACATATATATATACACACACAGTGGTGGCTCAGTGGTTTCATTGGTGGATCAGCGGTTAAGAGCAGTGGTTCAAGCATCAGCACTATCAAGCTGCCACTGTCTGGCCCTTACGCAAGGCCCTTAACCCCATCTGCTCCAGGTGTGCTGTATCATGGCTAACTCTGTGCTCTGACCCCAACTGCCTGGACAATTTTTGACAAAAGTAAAGTCATAACTCAAGAATTGGTAGGGGGCCCACAGATTGCTACTGGGGCCCAAACAGTTTGCTTATATTGTCTTGTGATCCAGACCTGAACAGAGAGAGAGAGGGCCTGGTACATTTATTCAGTAAAGAGGACAGAATGTTGAATGTTTTTTCAACCCAGTGACCATGTCTTCCATCATTGCATCACGGCGTTCGAAAGTTCTTTTTCCTGTTCAAGAGCCAATAAAACTGTAACTTTCAAGATTCTAAAGCTATTAGCCAGAAACACGTACAAACAATTTGTCTGACTCTGAAACTAACGAGCCTTCACTGATTTGCACATAAAATTTTGTTTTAGAGAACTGTGTTCATGTCTGCCCAAACAGGATTTTGCAGCATTTTTTGTGATTGTTGCGGCCAAAAATGTTTGATTTTGCTACAACTTTTCTTCAAAATTTGTGATGTAATTTGCTAATTTTATTGTGCCTTTTTTTTTTCGCAAAAAACTACTTCAATTGGCTAAATTGCAATTGCACAAAATTGTTTTGCGCAGTCTTTCTCAGTGATGTTTGTTGGAAATGAGACCTTTTAGCTGTACTCATGTTCGCCGCACGTGAATCGAAGACTGCTTTGGCTGAACGCAGATTGTGATGATGTCACTCGACACGTCTTGGCCCAAACCCGTGGAAAATCTGCCGTAATTTTTAATAATTGCACGCTCCTCCGAATATTGCGGAGTTTGCTTGATTTTGCATTCATTTCTGCAATCACAGTATCCTGGAGGGAGTGTCATGTAAATCACAGTTTTTCAGTCACTTGCAGTATATCATCTCCAACCAGCATTTTTTCATATTTTTTCTTACAGACGTTTATTGGTATTGGAGAAATCCTACTTTCTCTGAACTGGGCCATTCTAGCTGACATCTTACTGGTAAGAGTTGCTTCATGGTGCATAACAAATTGTGGAAAAAAAACCTCCAATAAAACTTTTCCTTTTCTTTATATTTTAGTATGTTGTTATACCAACCCGAAGGGCAACAGCGGAAGCTTTACAGATTTTAACATGTCACCTACTTGGTGATGCAGGAAGTCCATATCTTATTGGCATAGTAAGTACATATTGCACATACATACATACTGCAAGTTTATAGGATAAAATTTTAAAAAGCCTAAGAGTATGAGAAATGTATGCATAGAATTATGAAATGCATACCAGTGTCTGTGACTTTTACCATTCAGGTCTCAGATGCTCTGAGTAAGCTTAAACCCGACTCTGCTGACTGGAGGTTCCGCAGTCTAGAGTACAGCGTCATCCTGTGCCCTTTCATCGGTGTTCTGGGAGGCCTTTTCTTCCTCCTGACTGCCCTATATATCAAAGAGGACAGGAAAGCTGCTGAGATGCTGACAAAAGGTAACACCAAATTGTGTGAAAGAGTGTATATGTTTGTTTGTTTGTTTTTTGCTTGGGATGCCAGTTCTACTCACTTCAGATCAAGAATGAAAGAGTGTAGTGATGGAGTTGTGCAGTGATCAACGTGGTGTGAATGGTATGTGAAAAAATATGAAAGGATTTTTTTTATGAAATCCAACAAAAAACACCCTCATGATTGCTCAAATTATTAGTCATTTTGGCTTAGTTAGATGGATGGATAGACCAATGGACAGACTTGATTGATTCTGTTGGGGAAATCTGGATGCTGGAGTAGTGAATAAAAGATATCACGTACACATAATAAATAGTCACATACTTACACACAACACAAAGAGCAGAAGACAACATCTAAATGAAACCTTACTTACCACTTACAGCAAATGTTTATTAAGGAATAAAACATGAAGAGACATGCTGTTATGGGAAAACGATCAATGAAGGTAATGCAAAACAATGCAAAACCGAGTTACTCTTAATGAAAATTGAAATGGATTATTTTCCAATAATTGCACATCCCAAAGTGTTTTTACACCTCATGTTCACATCTGTGAAACAATTTAGTTGCTGGTATCACTTATGTTATGGCAGCTGTAAACAGTTCCATCCTTATCAGCCTCTCTTTTTCTGTCTTTTGCACTTAACTAATACGTTTATTCATGAATCTTCATTAACTGCTTTATTCTGGTCCGGGTCACAGTGTGTCCGGAGCCTATCACGAGAAGCAAATATACAGTATATGCTGAATGAGACGCCAATCCATCACAGGACACCAAACACACACGTTCATACCTAGGCACAATTGGTTGATGTCTGTTAAGCTACTTGAATGTTTTTGGAGGGTAGGAGGAAACCAGAGAACCAGGAAGAAACCGTGGCATATATAGAGAGAATGTGCAGTAATGCACTTAAGTACTAAATACTAAAACTAAATAAAATATTAAAGGACATGTTGTTACCTTAGCCATTTTTTTACACACCGTGTCAGAAGACACAAATTTTTTTTATAGCACTATATTTTTTTTATGCGTAGAGTACATCGTGCCTCCCTCGTGTCCTTGTTTCAGCTGTGAAGAGCGATGAGCTAGGTGTGCCCTAACAGCTTAATTACATTATGTTGTGCTTGAAGATGAATGAAGGGACAGAAATAGCGAGCCAGTGAGAAATGTTGGTATGGGACCACTGAAAGAGAGCATTGTTCTCATCTGTTTCTCTGTAGAGATGATCCAGCTTTTGTTGTTTCCTCGCTTTCTCTCCCCTGAGGCTCTTTTTTTTATCAGGCCAGGAGGAAGAGAAGAGGTGTGCTGATTTTTGACAATCAGTTGCAACCTGATCTGCACACTATTTACGGATGTGCCCTTTCATTCTTTTTTTTTTTTTTAATTCATGGATATTCATAGATAAATACAAAGAAGAACTGTTTTTACTCGCGCACACACACCCACACACCCACCCACCCACACACACACACACACACACACACACACACACACACACTGCTACTATTACCACTACTACTACTAAGAAACTTACTTATGTAGCAGCTTATACATGTAAAAGGAAGCTCAAAGTGCTTTACAGTCTATATTAAAAACTATAAGACATCCCTATATTATTATAATAATGCTAATAATAATGCTAATAATAATTATATTATTATTATTCAACAGTGTTGAGATTAAAAATTTATTAAAGTAAAACAATAACTTGTTTTAGACTTTACAAGTTTTAGACTTTGAATTTAGATTGTATATGCCATTCTCCTTCCATTTCAAACAGCTAGCCAGCTAGTTAACTGCTAGTAAACTAGCTAGCTTTTGTTAAAGATATACATGAGTGAGATTTCAGTATCTGTGTCTCGATCTGCGTGACATTCTGAACAATTTATTTAATGCTAGCTAAACCTGTCATAATATTCCATAACAATCAAAACTGTTTTGTTCATATCACTCACATTAGCCAAGTTAGCTAGCTGGTTAATTTAGCATGCAGGTTTCTGAGTATGTATTCCTCTAACCTCAGAAGTGATACATCCAAAGCCATGGGTATTATTTGGTAACAGCTAATGACTTCCTGAATTCCTTACGTAACCCTCCCTGAATCACTTTTATACAGAAGTACAGAGAAAGTTTCTTACAAATGGAAAAAATGCTAATTTAAAATTGTATTTAACTCAAATACCAACCCATGTAAATGTAATCAGTAATACTGTGGGTACTGTAAGTTCTCCCTCTGCTACCTATGACCAACAATGGAACTACGTGCAACATACAAATGAGTGTGTTATTTTAATAAAATTATCCATTCATTCATCTTCAGAAACTGCTTTATCCTGGACAGATTAGCAGTGGAGCCGGAGCCTATCCCGGAACACTGGGCATGAGGGGGGAATACATCCTAGATGGGATGCCAGTCCATCACAGACCACCATGCAAACACATTCACACCTGGGGCAGTTTAGTATAGCTAAGTATAGTATAGTATAGTATAGCACTTAAATATGTTTTGGGAGGTGGGTATGCAAAACTCCACAGACAGTAACCCATGTTCAACATGGATCCAGAGATGCTGGAGCTGTGAAACAGCAATGCTACCTGCTGTGCCTCCCCGACACCAAACATGATAAAGAAATAGACTGGTGCTTGAAAGATTGTGAGAATTGAGTGAGAATTGTTAGATTTATCTGCAAAATATGACCTAAAACTAATTGTCTGCTGTTTGCTAAAGATTGCTTGGACAAGCCAGAAGGCTAATGGAAAAAAATGTTTTATGGACGGATGAGACCAAAATAGAATTTATTGCATTATGTTTGGAGAAAGGAAAACACTGCATTCCAGCATAAGAACCTTATCCAATTTGTGAAACGTGGTGGTGGTAGTAACATGGTTTGGACCTGTTTTGCAGCATCTAGGACAGGACGTCTTGCCATCATTGATGGAACAATGAATTATGAATTATACCAGCAAATCCTAAAGGAAAATGTCAGGACATTTGTCCATGAAGTGAATCTCAAGAGAAAGTAGGACACGCAGCAAGACAACGACCCTAAGCACACAAGTCGTTCTATCAAAGAATAGTTAAAGAAGAAGAAAGTTAATGTTTTGGAATGGCCAAGTCAAAGTCCTTACCTTAATCCCGTAGAAATGTTGTGGAAGGACCTGAAGCAAACAGTTCATGTGAGGAAACCCACCAACATCCCAGAGCTGAAACTGTTCTGTACTGAGGAATGGGCTACAATTCCTCCAAGTCATTTTAGGCCATATTTATACAGTAATATAGAAAATGCTAAAGGGTTCACAAACTTTCAAGCACCACAGTAGACTTGTGCATCATAAATACAAATGATCAGATTTATATTCACTGATGAGGAAACCTATTTCCTTCTGGCTCACATGCCTGCAGTCAGGGGTGTGAAGGCCAGCACATTTAACCTGCCCCTCATCCACACTCCTACAATATTGTATTACTTTAATATTAAATCCTGCTATTATCATGCATGGCAGTGCAAAGTCTACATACAGAGACAGTTTGCTTATTCTGTGCATGTGTGTGTCTTCCAGGAGAAACTCCAGACCAAGCTGAACCCGTCACAGAGTCAACATGACCAATAAGCACACGCTCAATAGCACACTGAAACTACTGGAGAAAAATTGAACCACTGAAGTTCATAGGCACTGCTCTGTAAATATTGCAAATATTGTGATTTCCTTTTAACATGTTTTAATACTATTTTTATTGTTCTTTTTTATGGACCATTGTGCAGTTATATACAGTTCAGTTTTGTCAAATGGTATTTTCTATGTCTATGAGTATGTCGATGTGTATACTTTAGGAGAATCTTTAATCCCACCAGCCATAACACCTAACAGGGTTCTCAGACATCCTTATTTGATATCCTGAATTAAGGAGATCAGTAAAAAATATTTTACATCTGTGACTGTCCTGTGCTCTTTAATAAACACCTACATTTTTAAAAACCCCAGTCAGGAAACTTCTAGGCAGGGAGGCGGTTCTCTCTACCTGTCAGTTATAATATAAGCCCATATAAGGGTATGCTGTAAATGAGTGATGGAGTAGGAGACAACACTAGGTACAAGGTCTTCTCATCTCCGCTTAAAACTCACTTTTCCAGTTTAACCATGTACAATATTACATTTTTATCTCATTATAATTGTTTAAGCAATTATGTTGAGTTTCACTTATGTTCACAGTTTCATTAAGGATTGTTTGTGGTATGTTGTTGCAGTGGGTAACATTGCTGCCTTACAGCTCCAGGGTCCCCGGTTTGATCCTGAGCTCAGGCTACTGTCTATATGTGCCATGTCAACATTAGAATCGGTATCAAACTACAATTCCCAGAGTACAGCGTGGCCTACACACGTGGCTGCCGAGCACTACAACTCACAGCCATTACACTGGGTATGTCTCAACCAGCTCCCTAGTTCAGTAGGTGGTGAATCAGTATATTGTGTACACACATTTGGGCACTGGAAATGACTTAAAGACTCACTACACATTGGGGCACTGAATTTCTGGTGACATGACTATATACTCGCGTCATAAAACCTCACCAAAAATGTCAAAATATTTAAGTTTTATATGTTATATAAATTTGTTAGCTTAATCACACATATTTCTGTCATAATATTTCAAGCAGAATCATAGTCAAGCTAGTGGATAAAATCATTAAACCCTTAATAGCCGATAGACTCAAACTGTATATAGAGCGTCAGATGAAGTTAAAATTCTGTTTTTTCTCATCGTGCTCTTGCCTGCCCTGTTGTTTGTTGATTGCCTATCTCTTGCCTGATGCATGTTTCATCAAGCGAGTTGCAGAGTAAGCTTTAATTAAGGGTAACAGGTTTCATGACGTTGGTTATCAACTTTCTCAGTCGACCCAGGTGTTAACCCAGAATCAAGGTTTACTGAGCGTGCACGTGCTCATAAGAGCCAGACGTTTGTAGCAAATAGCCAATAGCGCTCAACGTGGACAATTGGTCAACATGGCCAAAGTGCTGGAAAATTGCTCATTGTGTAAATGCATAAGTTTACTTTGCTCACAATGAGAATAAACGATTTGAAAACTTACAATTGCAACGTATTTCATGTCATTTCATTTAGTATAAATGTAATTTATTTTAATTACATATTAATTAGAGATGCACCTATATTATATTTCTTAGCCAATACCGATAACCGATTATTCGGAGTGATATCGGCTGATACCGATGACAGATACCGATAGTTCTGCCTTTTATACCTTCTTTTGAATGAATAATAATTAATTCCACAATTCTGAAAGAAATGCAAATAAAAACTTTATTCTCTCCATTTCAACAAGTTGTTTCAGAGTAACTGGTCTCATCAACAGAAAACACATTACTCTAATTAACATTAACACATGAACTACATTCTGAAGATTAAAGTAAGATTTCTTAACTTATTGAATGTTATTAATTCATAGTAACATTGACTGATGTCTAAAAAACCTCCTGTTAGTCTTCACATTCACTCACCACAACACAAGCATTTCTACTTCATCACTGAACATCAAACTGGTAATATATAGGCCTAATATAAACCTTTTTTTGATGATATTATCTCATTAACATTAACTGCATATGAAATATATTATACAAATATATTTTTCTGTGCAATATATACTACTTTTTTTGTCACTCATCTTCATTTAAATCTTTCAACCATGTATTGGCCCTTTAATGGGGCAGTAGTGTCTCAGGTGGTAGAGCGGGTTTTCCACTAATCGTAGGGTTGGTGGTTCGATTCCCGGCCCACATGACTCCACATGCCGGAGTGTCCTTGGGCAAGACACTGAATTCCAAGTTGCTCCCGATGACAAGTTAGCGCATTGCATGGCAGCTCTGCTACCATTGGTATGTGTGTGTGTGTGTGTGTGTGTGTGTGTGTGTGAATGGGTGAATGAGACACAGTGTAAAAGGGATAAAAGCGCTATATAAGCGCGCCATTTACCATTTAATTCAGCGGAGAGGAGCGGATTAGACTCGACGCGGCTTCACTGCTGCAGTGTCCGGTGTAAAATTTTAGTGGTGCAGAGATTACAGAGATTACAAACTGCAGATTTGTCATCATTCCACACAAGAGACATCATCTTTACACACAGCACGAAATCGATGTGTTTTACCGCCCTCTTTTGATAGACACGATAATCGGTATCGGCCGATACATCGGTGCATCTCTAATATTAATCAACTAAATATCAATTTGTGACAATATATTAGGACAGGAATAATGCAACCGCATGAAAATATGTACCACTCGCAAAGAACCGCAAAGCAATACACGCAACACACACAGTTTGTGGTACAATAAGAGCGGTTTCAGCATGTCAGACTTTTTAATATGCGGCTCAAGAAGCCGGTAGAGATAAACTATACCATCTGCCGAAAATCCATATCTTTCAGATGGTCAGGGGGATTGTGTCTGTCCTAAAATTCTTTCCCTTCAAAGTGGCTTTATTATTTACACTCTGAGCTCCTCAAACGGTGAAGCCACCTATACAACCACTAAAGGATTAACTTTGATGCATCAGATTTATATCAGTTTGCTCGAAGCTGGTTGGTCCAAGTTGGGTTAGAGTTTTCTTACCCAGAATAAAACCTGCCGTGCAGCGTAAGTGACCATGGCGATGAAATCCATTAAAAACCAATCCAACTTGTTGAGACGGAAAAACCAGAGTTTGCTCAAACTAAACTCAAACTTATCTGGGTAGCCACTGAAACAGGCCTCTGGTCTTTCACAACGCTCCTGCATTACGTCTTTGTTTTATTTGCTAATTCTAATAAAGCTCTGTTATTTGTACCCACTGTCATGACAATATGGTGTTTCACATGTTCTCCCTGTGTCTGCATGGGTTAACTCCTGATTCTCTGGTTTCATCCAACCTCACAAATACATCCCAAGAGGTGGATTGACTGCACTAAATTGCACCCAAGTGTGAATGTATGTGTTTGGTGTCCTGCAATGGAGTGGCGTCACATCCATCTAGGGTGGATTTGTGGGATAGGCTTCGATCCACCATGACCCTGATCAGGAATATGTGCTTATTGAAGATGAGTCAAGTGAAGTTTAAAAAACAAACAAACAAAAAAGTGGCACTGGACCATTACTCATTTTCTATTAATGAACTCTGTTCAGGTGAACTCGATGTGTTCACCGAGAAGAATTAGTGCACAGATGCTTTCATAAGGCACTTTAGAAAGCAGACGTCTTAATGATTCTTTCCAGGTCGCACTACCTTTAGGGGAAGTATCCAATAAATTTTGCCTACCATAGGGAGCCTCCTTCCAAGTGCAATGCAGTGTCCTTGGCTTTTCCAGGAAAACAGATGGCTCAATGACTGAGTCAGATACATTATAGCACAAATAAAACTTCATTCCTGTGTGTGAATATCACAATATCATACACCTGATTATCAACACTCCCCTGCACACAGATTGAAAAATAATCTGAGATCTAAAAAAAAAACAAAAAAACAATACAAAAACAAATAAACAAACAAAAAACTTGTTTTATCACTTTACCACTAAAATCCTCGGATTAAGTTTGTTAATTGGAAAAATCTCTGTAATGGCAGAATGTCACCACTAGATGGCAGCTCAATGTCATGTCAAGGTTAGCAGCAACCTGGCTGAAATCGACACTTCTTTCATTCAGTCATTCAGAATAAACTAAGAAAATGCTGGAATATTCTTAGTTTAAAACAATGTAAATGCTTATGTGATTTGTTTTTTTTTTTATGTCTTAATGGCTTTTTAATGTTCCTCTGTCAGATGTCTGTACAATCCAGCTCATTATCACCTGATAAAGTCAATTAAAAATCTGTTCTGAGGTTAGTGATAACACTTTGCACGTTATGCAGTTGACTGAAATGATAGTACAGCGTAGGAAAAATTGCAGTGAAATAAATCAAAATCCGAGGTTGTGAAGTATAAGGGAGGGACTCTCAAATGTTTTTGTAGCCCGTTACCTATAACTTCCTCAGTATAGATTTATTTCATGAACATTATTCAAATGTGTAAAACACAATGATATTCTGACTATTTATTAGAGACATTGCTGAACTTTACAGGGACAGAACACAGGTCTAAGTCGACATTATTTATCAGCCTACTTGATTTTGAGTCATTCAGGTTTGGATTAAACCTTGTGTTTTAACCCTTGTGTTTTGGTCACTGTTCAGCAATATACTGTACATGGTCATATTGACTTTGGGCAACCTTGAATACATCTATGGTGAACATCTTTTGGGGAACTAGATGCATATTAGTCATAGAGGTCATGTGACACAGTAAATTCTCCTATTTGTTTTATTTTTTGCAAAAAGCAGTTGGTGTCAATTGATATCACACCATTAGGGACAAATTGGGGCGCACGGTGGCTTAGAACATTCGCCTCACACCTACAGTGTTGGGGGTTCGATTCCCGCCGTCGCCCTGTGTGTATGTGGAGTTTGCATGTTCTTCCTGTGCTGTGGGGGTTTCCACCGGGCACTCCGGTTTCCTCCCCTGGTCCAAAGACTCCCCTAGTCCAAAGGCTGATTGGCGTGTCTAAAGTGTCCATAGTGTATGAATGTGTATGTGATTGTGCCCTGCGATGGATTGGTACCCTGTCCAGGGTGTACCCTGCTCCCTGGGATAGGCTCCATGTTCCCTGAAGCATTAGCAGTATAGAAAATGGATGGATGGATGGATGGATGGGACAAATTGTCCCAAAGATATCAAAGGGGTACATCAGGAGCACCAAAAGTAATTTTTTCTAGCTCAGTAGAGAAAATGAGCATGCAAAAGTTTCACATTGAAAAAAAATGTAATATGGTTCCACTTTAAGTAAAAATTTCAAATGATTAATTCTGCCCCAAACAGAACACAAGGGTTAAATCCTTTCAGTTCATGTGACCAGTCAAAAGATAACTCATTGATCATGATGTGTTGTGATTTCCTTCACTGTAACTTAATAATCATTAAAATAATCATAAGTAATAATCATAATAATATAATATTATAAATCATAAAAAATAATCATAATCATTTTCACTTTGAGAACAACTGATTTAAGGAACCTCTTGCACAAAGATAATTTCAGCCTGTGTGAGTTCTTATGAATCTTCTGCCCACTTCTTCTCCAACTGTCACTCTTTGAAATGGAACTGACCTTGTAACCTGGCTTTTTATTATTTCTGTTGTTGTATAAACCCTGCACACAAATCCGTACTCTTTAGGTAGAAAGACCCAATGTAGAACACAATGAGGTCTGTTAGTCTCACCAAATCCAGCCTGGAACTAGCTATCCTCCCAAAATGAATGTAACTGACAGCGTTTCAGGGTCAGCTTCTCATCACGTGCAACCCAACACCTAAAGCTGAAAAGTCATTACCAAGGTTTAGGATTAACTCTTAGCCTATAACCCATGTCAAGTGAGACATTTAGCATTGTTTTTGACTCACTCCGGAAACACGCTCCTTCTCTGTTTTGTTCGCTTGAATAACATTGTATGTTTTCTTCTTTACGTAACCCATCAGTCCATTGTTCTAGTCTTTAAGTTTCCTCAAAACATGGCACTCACACTCGAGAACGCCAAAAGGTCAAGGTCGCCCACCCAGAGTCACTCATTTGTTTGTATTCCCTGGAATTCACTTCCAGCTCTCCTCTCCATCCAGTTTCTTCTCCTTCACTGTTATTCTGACCACACGTGCAGAATGTTCCAAATGTTCTCACCCAGGGACTGTGAGCATCTATGAGTAAGGGGAAAACTATGTGCCATTGCCTCCGAAAAACACTCACACACACATGTAAAAGATTCCTGGACAACATTCCATTCGGCTAAGAGTTTGACCTGTAATCAGGACACAATAGGCATTGTGCGTCTCTGCGCTGTCTGAAGACTTTATCTGCACGATTATGCGTTTCCCTCCTGGTCCGGGCAGGAAGCTGTCACAATGGCTAATAAATTCAGAGCGCCGATCAATGAAAAGGAGCTAGCAGAGCCAAGGGAGGGAAGAGAGGACATGGTGAATGTTTTCATAGGAATAGTGTGCATTCCACATTGATGCACAAGCACACACACGTAAGCATGAACACAGGGGATTATATATGCAACTACATTCCCAAACATACACTCATAAACCCATATGCTTTAAATGTTAAATATATGCCTTTCCTACATACATAAAAAGAACGACTCATTCTATAGTGTGTGCATTTGTAGACTTTCTGTTGTGCATGTTTATATACACTGTGCTGTCACTGTAATTTACTTCATTGTTACGATGTGCATGATGGCTTCCTGTGATTAGCAAAATTCAACTCTTTTGAACTTGCTCTAACATATTTTGCTCTAAGTAAGGAATTAAACAGATCAGGCATGCTGTTATAGGAAAATAATCAACAACTGGATGGTGTAATGGGGCCTGAAATGAAGCATAAGGCTTCATTTCCACTCTGAAGAATGACACGTTGTACTTTTTACCCGTTTACAGTTACATTTTATGTTGTGAAACATCCAAGAGTGCCTATATTTCCTATAACAACACTGGAACGTTTCACTGTGTGTGTATCATGCCACTCGCCTGTGTTTGCTATGTAAAATTCCACTTCCTAGTTCGAAACGGTTACTACAGTAATGTTAGCGATATCATCAGCGGACATGGCAAATGATACTTTTCAGAAATATAACTTTTGCTCCAAATATGAAAGCTCATAAGATCAAAATGAAAAGGAAGGAGGTACGGCAATTTTTTTCCAGAAGCACCTTTAACAGGAATGTTGCTGCCACCCTGCTGACCATCAGCTAAACACAGAGCCAAGATACTCTACAAACAGAAGCCCAACAGTGTCCTGATTAATCTTATAATAGACTTGCGGTGATAAAGTAATTAATCTGTTTATACTGATTGAAAATGTTCGATAAGTCGATTTCCATTGGCGGAATGGAACACCAGTGTACTGCTAGAAAGGGCTCATTAGAATGAGCACATTAATATGAACCTACGATTTGAACTACAGTGGGCATTACTGTCTGATTCAGAAGATGTTGACCAATCAGATTTGAGAGTTCAACAGCACCGTGGTATAATATTACTCACCAAAGTCACCACAAATTTAAAGGTTTAATGTAACATACTTTTTAAGCCCTTCAAACCTTGCATCCATTATAATGGCAATCGTAAGAGGATTCTAATACATATACAAAAAGAAAATCCAGTGACTGGTTGTTAAAGATTACTGCATAACCAGAGTTGAGCTTTGCCTTAGTATCACATGGATATTTTTTATTTATTTATAAAAAAGGAACAAACAAGGATTTTAAGGCATGAATCATTAATTGTAGTTTTCATGTCACACTTCAATAATTTGACGTTGTTTTCATGAATGTTCAACACAGAAAGCTAACATTCTTTCATTTATTCATTCATTCAGCTTCTGTAAGGAACACTGTGCATGAGGCAGAAAAACACCCTGGATGGGATACCAATCTGACAGGACACATGTTCATATCTAGAGGCAATATACACCTACTGGCATGTTTTGGGCGGTAGGTATAAACCGGAGAACCCCTGAGGAAAGCCAGACAGACACAGGAGATCATGTGAAACTCCACTCAGACAGTAACCTGAGCTAAGGATGAAACTGGAGCTGTGAGCTAGCAACACTACCCTCTGCACCACCATGCCGCAGGGATGCTAACACTAATCCTCCAGACAAATTTATTTTAAGAAACATTCGAGCACTTTCCCTAACGACATAATTGAATACTTGCTGCATGTACGGCACCTGTAATCTATATTGTATAGTGTTTCCCTTTACTGAGAAAAGACCAGAAACCTTATGGAACAGTCTTCCAATTAGTGTTCGGGACTCAGACACAGTCTCGGTGTTTAAGTCTAGGCTTAAAACATATTTGTTTACTCAAGCCTACCCTGACTAGATTCTGTTCTACTACTTCGCAGTCATAATAATCTTTTTTTCTCCCTCTCTCCTTTCGCCGAGCCCCACACGAATTTATGGAGATACTAGAGATCCAGATCCTTTCTGCCTCTGGATGGAGCTCAAATCTTCTCTAATTCCAGACTGCTGGGACTACGGCTGCTCCTAACGCCATACAGACTTCATATGAATCCATAATGAACTTTTTCACACTAACTGTTGTTACCCAGATGAGGATGGGTTCCTTCTGAGTCGGGTTCCTCTCAAGGTTTCTTCATCTTAAAACATCTCAGGGAGTTTTTCCTTGCCACCGTCGCCACTCAGTGGCTTGCTCAGTTGGGATAAATTCACACCTTTAATATCTGTATACCATGTTGATATTTCTGTAAAGCTGCTTTGAGACAATGTCTATTGTAAAAAGCGCTATACAAATAAAACTGAATTGAATTGAAACCTGTTTACACCAAACTCACTTAATTTTTTCAATAAATGGTTAAACTATGCCACTATACACCGATTAGCCATAACATTAAAACCACTGACAGGTGAAGTGATTAGCATTGATTATCTTGTTACAATGGTACCTGTCAAGAGATGGAATAAGAGCAAGTGAACATGTGAACTTTGGGTCCTGGCATTCATATGGATGTTACTTTGGCACGTATCACCTACCTAAACACTGCTGCAGACCAAGTACACTCCTTCATGGCAGTGGTATTCCCTAACGGTAGTGGCCTCTTTCAGCAGGATAATGTGGCATACTACACTGCAAAAATTGTTCAGGAATGATTTTGAGGAACATGACAAAGAGTTCAAGGTGTTGACATGGCCTTCACATTCCCCAGATCTCAATCCGATCGAGCATCTGTGGGATGTACTGGACAAACAAGTCCGATCCATGGAGGGCCAACCTCACAACTTACAGGACTTAAAGGTTCTGCTGCTAACATCTTGGTGCCAGATACCACAGCACACCTTCAGAGGTCTTGTGGAGTCCATGCCTCAATGGGTCAGAGCTGTTTTGGTGGCACAAGGGAGGTGTTATGGCTGATCGGTGATCTGTGTATAATGCAACCTTAAAACTACAACCAATGCACTGTAATAATAAAGACCTTGGGATGTAAAAGACATAAGAGAAAGTCCTACCAAAAGCTGTTCTTAACAAGTTTTATCCAACTTTCCAACAATACAGTAAAATTCAGGGTTTTTTTTTTTTTTTTTAAATCTTTCTCAAAAGTTTTGTGGAATCCATGCGCCATTAGACATATCACCACAATTCATCCCCCTGTAGTCCATCTCTGAAAGATGAATCATACAGATGCAGAGCTCAATTTATTAATAACGCTGGCCGAAGGATTTGTGAAAACCTTCAACAAAAATACGTGTTTTGTTTAAATGTTTAACAACTGTCCTTAGGCTTCCGTTATAAGCAAGTTGAAATAAACTAGTTTTTTTTTCACTAAGTAAAATTTCCACACATAACAGATTAAGTTGAACAACAATGAAGCATTTTTTAAATCATTTGTTTAGACAGGAACCTTGCTTTTTAAGAATGATTTTTGTATTTTATTTTATTGTATTTATTGTATTTTTTTACATTTAAATATCTGTATTAGTATTTAGGCTTATTTAGTGTTTCATGAGTGGTTTTGACTTTTATGCTTGTTGCATGCCTGTTTTTTTATGATTTTGGTATGATATTATTTACTTTATTTTTTTGTAAATACTTTTTGCATTCTGATGTTATGATATACTTCATTTTGTTGAATTAGCATCATTTCCTTATGGAATTATTTTGTTGTCAGCATACACAATAATTCAAATTGCAAAATAAAGCCTGTCCTTGTTTATTCGCTGTATTCCATCTGAGGTTACAGTAGCTGATTGTAATTTTTTCCCCATTGTTATAGCCCATATTTGGACAAATGAGTATCAGACAGGCCTCCATGACAACGCTGTTATCAGTGTCCCCTCTCTATAGGGAGGAAGGAACCACTCCCTCCCTTATCTGCCCTCAGCTGTGGTGGGACGTGACATCACCCGTTGCCAACAGAGAGCCTGCAGACACACATGGAGGGCTATGACATCATGCTGCTCATCTATTTACACCACAAAGGGCATAGGTGGAAGTGTGCCAATGCCAACTTCAGGATCTATATATACAGCCTGAGCTTGGGCTTATATGTAGGTTGGAAGGCCAAAGGGGCGTAAAGAGAGCGAGGTTGTATCATCTGACACCTATATTTTCATTCAAATATAGCTTCAGAACTGTGTATAAAAATACAACCAGTCCCATGAAAAAAAACATTCAGGACATTTTTAGCCAGTCATAACATATTTAGCCAATTCTCCAACAAATGAGGCGAGACTGATATCATGCTTGACATTCCCACATTCATCTAAATAGCAGCAACGATCCTGAATTAAATATGATTCACACCCCGTCTGTTAAGCATGTAATAATGTTTGGAGCATTATTTATTGAGCAGCAGCACTAGACATATGTGTTACTTTTCTCTGCCACTGCTTCCAGTACCTGCTGCGTTGATAAGACATTTCCACCTTTGTTAATTAAGCGTAGAACTAACATGTTAGGATCCACTTAATTGGAATGTGCAGACAGAAATAAACCAGTTCAGCACGGAACATTTAGAGCGTTCATCAGGGCCGGGTCTAGCCTTTCTGTGGGCCCTTAGCAAGATTTAAACTGAGGCTCTCCCACCAGAATGATTCATTTTGGCTCAACACACCATTCAGATGGTGGAATTATTAAAAAACAAACAAACTGGATTTGTCTGTGATATCTGAAAAGGATTTTTAAAAAATTCTGCATAATCTTTTTGGAACTTTAGGCTCCAACTTTTACATTCACTAAACATAAATCCCTCCTTCAAGTATACAATTATATGGTAAAAACAAAAAAGTGTTCTCCAAGGCCTTGAGGTGACATTACGGAAGTGACAGCATTGAAACACATGTAATGCAAAAATTGAGAAGTATCAGTGCAATGGACAACAAAGTACAAGACAATAAACACAAGACAACTCTTATAACCACTGTAACAGTATGAGCACACAGTATGTGCACAACAAATGTGTATACCACAGATAAATATGTGATTATTAGTATTTTTAGCATTTGATTAGTTACATGTTATAGGATCCCCCCATCCATCCATCCATTTTCTATACCACTTATCTTTCAGGGTCGCCTGGAACCTAGAGCCTATCCCAGGGAGCATTGGGCACAGGGCAGGGTACACCCTGGAGAGGGTGCTAATCCTTCGCAGGGAACAATCACATACACAGTCACACACCCATTCATACACTACAGACAATGGGGGAGGAAACCAGAGTACCCAGAGGAAACCCAGGCAGCATGGGGAGAACATGCAAATTTGCAAATGTTTGGATCCCCATGATCTGTGGGTGGGGAAAAAGAAAATACAGGCTACTTCTATTTTAAAGTTTATCTGTAAAATAGTAAAATTAGTTTAACTGATGTTTCCTGTAAGAAGAGCTAATCCACACACATAAGGCAAAATCAACAGAATAATAGCTCGAGCTTTTCCGTCTTCATTTTGCCCTAAGGTATGGAAACTTTAGCATTCAACAGTATTAGATACTCAGCTCAGTAGCACTTCCCTATGCACTTGAACCAAATAGTTTAAAATACTTGTCCTTGAAGAGACTTCTTTTAAGCTGTAGAAAAAGGCTGCCCAGTATCACACTTTAAGTTTTGATACTGAGTTTTCTAGCCAGCATTGTCCAAAGTTCATACCTTATTTTTTCATGCACCTGAACCTTGTTTTCCAATGCATGGGTTTGGTTCTCTGCAGTATAAAGTAGTATAAAGATATAATTGTCAAAATGTAAATGATTAATGGTCCTATTTGGAACCTTTGGTGAAAGGGAAACCCTGAGTTGTAACATTCTGCATAAAACTTTTAAGTGTTTTAACAATGAGACATACTACAAGCACGTTTGGGTTCTAGATTTAACCTTTTTTTTTTTCAAAAACATTTTCAACAAGTGTAAAAATTCAGTCCATTTAAACATCATTAGGAATATTCATGTTGAAATTCTCATATTGACTAAACCACCTTTTATGCCATTTTTATACCTTTGCTAGAGCATACAGTATACCATTCTAGCAATACCTTCTGGGCAGGCTATACTCGAATCCAGTTGTGTCAATTCAATCCCTCAACCCCCCTAGTGCTCATTTAACAAACTTCACTCAAGCTAATAAAGTAACTGAACCGCCCTTAAGATGGTGATCATGATTTTGAATCCCAGTGATGCCATATCCATCTGTGGTCTGGAATCTGAGATATATCTGTCTCTGGTCTCTGGGTGTGAAGGGTGGTATTTCTCTGACCCTCGATCAGACCGACTCTAGCCTCTGTGTGCCACCATATACAGTGCCTTCTAGATATTGGCATGAAAATGAGATAAAAATAATATATAAAAAGAATAGCACATGTGGTAAGAGATATTGTGGGCTCAGGCATATTGGGACATTTGATTTAACTATAGCTTTCTTTCAAACACAAAAAGTTTCACCCCCCATATAAAACACTACTTTCAATACTACTGGCACCCTCCAAATGAATTATTTTGTGAAGCCTGGCCTGGAGAGAATAACAACACTGAGTCTTTTCCCATAATGTATAACATGTTTTGCACTTATTTTAAATATTCCTTATTTTTGCACATATATTTTTGAGAGAAAAACCATTTATTATTTATTCACTACAATATATAGCCAAGAGTTTGTGGACACCTGACTATTACACTCATAGGTGCTTATTGAACATGTCATTTTCTGATTTAGTCCCACTCTGCTGTCATAATAACTGTCATAATAACCTTCATTCTTCTGGGAAGGCTTTCCACTAGAGCATGGCTGTAGGATTTATGCTCATTTAGCCACAAGAGCATTGGTGAGGTTGGGCACTGATGTTTTTCAAGAAGGCCTTAGGGCACAGTCAAATTATTTCATTTAAATTTAAGTTAATTCATTTAAATTCAGTTCTTCCCAAAGGGGTTCAGTGGGGTTGAAGTCAGGACTCTGGACAGGCCACTCAAGTTTGTCCACTTGGCAAACCATGTCTTCATGGACCTCACCTTGTGCACAGGGTACTGTCATGCTGGAACAGGTTTGGGCCTCTTAGTTTTACACAGTAATGTTTGCTCATTTTTTATGAAGAGTGTCAATAATACTGGAAGCCATTGTATAACACACAGGCCTGCCACAATACTGACAAGTTTTTGACCAAAATATTTAAGGTAAATAGCTCTGTTAAAGAATTAGTTATGAGTTATTATGACATAGTTTTGGACAAAGTAGTCTTCACTCTCTCTCTCACTGGTAGCTGTTTTGTAATAGGTCAAAAACTAGGTTGTGAGTAGGATTTGGCAATAATTAAAATGAGGAGAAAAGGGGTGAAAAAAAACAAAAACGGTAGGTGATCCCCAAAAAGAAGTGAGGTAAAGTCAACAAGGGCATGTTAAAAACAGTACTTGGCTTCCTTTCCCTAACCACTAAACCCAAGGATTGACCAAAGTCCACAAGCTTAAATCATGAACATTGTAGTTAGGTGGTTGCCTTATGCTCTTCTGAAATTGAAACAAAATATAGTGACAAAATAGCAAATTGCTACATATTTTTGTTTAATGTCCTGCCAAAGCTTTGACCTCAACTCAGTTGTTTTGCTGAGACATTTTCCAATATTTTGTTCCTCTTTGCTCGAAATGTAGAAGTGGGAAGCACTGAGCTGAGGGCAGCCTTCCGATCACACCGAATATGTGTAATGTATATGATTTGTTTATCATTCCAGTACCCAATCATATTCTCTCTCTCTCTCTCTCTCTCTCTCTCTCTCTCTCTCTCTCTCTCTCTGGTAGCCATAGACCAGAGGGCAGGAAAACAGACACAGGGGGGTAATTACAAAGATCCCAATGCCTAAAAATATTCTCTACCATAGAGAAACACCACGATCTGATTACACCCTATTTCCAGAAAGGGCTTTGGATCTATGTATGCACTCTTTGGCTGACATAAATGATGACTGCTAGCTTGCTTTTGTTATATTCTACTGATATTTATGGCAAAGTAATTCCAACATGACATAAACAATAAAGACAGAGGATTCCATCCGTAAGCTGTGTTTTAGCCCAGAATGGGAAAAATATTGGCATAACATTTCCTTTAAAACATTGAAAGAATGTGCAGTAGAGTTTTACAGGTGCTTCTCAGAGAGCACACACTAAAAAGTATCACTATTGCACAATGTGGAGTTCCTTTTATAGTTGCTGAAGGTATAATATATGACAATATGAACTCAATTCCAGTGCTTGGGCACATAGTGTACTTGTGCCTAGGCAGGGGTGGAAAGTAATGAACTAAATGTACCCTTGTTACAGAACTTGAGTACATGGGTCAAGTTAATGGTACTTTTGACTCCAAAACTTTTACTTGAGTTTTTAAAAATAAAATAGTTAACTTTGTTAGATTTCTTTTTGATCACTGTTACAGAGTAAAAAAAATAATCATGCATTTAAGCCCAGAAAACTGTAGTATGTGTACGTTTTTTAAAAAATAATTACATTCCGAGACCACATAAAAAGAAAACCGTAAAAATAAATAAATAAATAAAACTCAACATCCAACCTGCAGATACATGTACAGGTAAGCCATTAGATAGCTGAGTGTACTAGACTAGCTAGCCCGATATTTTGATGATTTACAGTATGTATTAAATTCAAGTTGTCACTTAACTCTTCGATAATGATTGTCTGTTGTGTTATGTATTTTGTATCTAAGTGCTTCTTCAGCCTATAGATAATGTTCAGGATAATGTATAAGGAGCATCTTTGCTATATAGCTAACAATATACAGTGCTGTGAAAAAATATTTGCCTGATTTCTTCTGTTTTTGTGTAGAAATATCACATTACTTGTTTCAGAAAATAAAACAAAGTATAAGATAAAACACTTAGGCATAGGGCAAAAACTTTTTCACAGCACTGTAGCTAGAAACATGTATCAATTCAAATGAGCTCGCTAGCAAGCTAAGAAACCTAACAAGCTATGAAACCCCATCGGTATTTGACTAAAGTTACCTTTGTCTATACGTTGTTGATAATGGAGCTGGTGTTCACTTCAGCATAGCTCACTTCGTTAGTTAAAGTAATTGTTGAAAAAAGTATTCCTCAGATATAGGTCAGTTTCTGATTAGTTGTCAATTGTAGACTTGTAAAACAGCAATTAGAGTATTTTTTTTCTTGATCACTACTTTCACTTTTACTCAAGTAAATTATTACTACAGTAGAAGTACTTTTACTCAAGTCAGTGTGTTTTGTACTCTTTTCACCACTGAGCCTAGGGTAATATTAACTACTAACTAGCCATCAGGTGTACAAGTTTCCTACTGTTCAAGAAGGTGACTAGCACACTCTTTTACTGGCATTTAGCTTCAAACTCTTAGCAAGCAATACTACTGTAGCTAGCAAATTTATTCAGGTTCTCCTAGCATAAAGAAGTATATTAATGTCACCTTAAATGAAATGTATAAAAGCTAGCTTGTAAATACTAACATATACTTAGTGTACATCCACAGTTTTGCCTCTTACAATGTGGTTAAACTTTGTTTTACAAATGGCTAAATTATCTCTTGTCAACTCAGACACCTGCCTTGGGATATTTTATCTTCAGGTGCTCATTTACACATGTTGTGTTGTTGTGCCAGGCTAATTTATGTAAATTAAATGTATAAAAGCTAGCTTGGAAATAGTAACACATACTTTCAGCCACAGTTTTGCTGCTTATAATGTGGTTAAACTTTGTTTACAAATGGCTAAATTAACTCTGGTCAGCTCAGACACCTGCCTTGGGATATTTTATCTTCAGGTGCTCATTTGCACATGTTGTGTTGTTGTGCCAGGCTAATTTATGTTAACATAGATTACACTGAACTCCATAATTTGCCCAAACTTCAAATGTTTTCACTTAGTACTGCAAACCATTTAAATTTTGCTCTATGGTTTCAGTTGGATATAGCTACTTAGAATGCTGGGAGGAAAAAGATTTTTGTTGGTGCCATGTTATGTTAAGTGTACAACACACTATTTGATAATGGGTTAGAGGTTTGGAAGTTTGAAAGAGGTTTAATAGTAATTTGACTTGTTTGATGATTTTCTAATGCATTTCATTATCAATTTGAACAAATTGATTGAAAATTCGTTGCATTTAACCAATTCTTCTTGCCAAGGTATCAAGAGCACCAAACAATAATAGCTGGCGTTAGTGTTCTAATAGCCAGCTATTCTTTCCCTTTTCAAATATCCTTTCTGGTGCCATTATGGTCCAATATCACTTTATCACATTTATTCAAATATTTTCTTGTCACTGATATTTAGCTCAATGATTAATTTCTAACTCCATGTGAAATCCACCATTTTAAAGTTAGGCCAAATTCCAGTTGACTTGCTATTCACTATGTAATGTATATGCACTACGTAAATGTAACATTACATTACAGCATTTGGCAGACACCCTTATCCAGAGCGCCTTACAATGATCTCATTTATACAACTAAGCAGTTGAGAGTTATGGGCCTGGCAGCTTGGCAGTGCTGGGATTTGAACTCAGGACCTTCTGAGCAGTAGTCCAATAATGGTAGCATTCCTGTAGAATCCACACAAACATTTACAGTGTCAGTAAGCCCCAAAACAATCAGGGCTAGAAAATGCAGAGTGAAAAAGCAGATCACCTTTTTTCCCCTTTGCTGTCAAATGTAATGTAAAATAAAAGCAAAAAACCATTTTAAAGCTTGCACATGCTTCCTCTGAGACATGTGAAACCAGCCAACTGGATCTTTTTAAACTGCTGCTCATGCTGTGTCAGCAGGTAACACGCTCGGAGGAAAGCTCTATCTGTCCACTTCAACATACCAAGTCTCACAGACACCTACAATTGGCTAGTGTCACTATGTTTGAGAGGGGACAGAGTAACACCCACTCAGAGAGCTTGCTCCTTTGGCTCCTGGCCACTGGTGGTTGTGGCATCACTGAACTCACAATCTCCTGATGAATGCTTTTCTGTTGCTCCACTTGGGAGCAAGACAGCAAACCATAGATCCATCCATCCATCCATTTTCCACACCTTTTATCCAAAACAGGGTCATAGGGGAGGCTGGAGCCTATCCCAGGGGACTTAGGGCACAAGGTGGGGGACATCCTGAATGGGGTGCCAACCCATCGCAGGCACAATCGCACACACACTCACACGTCAGTTCACACACTAAGGGCAATTTGTAAATGCCAATCAGCCTAAAACGCATGTCGTTCTACTGGGGGTAGAAAACTGGAGTACCTGGAGGAAGCACAGGGAGAACTCCATACACACAGGTTGGATGCAGGATTTGAACTCCCAATCCCGGAGGTGCGAGACAAATGTGTTAACCATTAAGCACCCCCAAGATGGCAAACATTTAATAATAATAAATTTATTTGCAACAAAATGTTCCACATGATCTCTATTTACACTAACTCTAGAACTCAATAGGAGCCCTGTTAGATAGACAAGGAACAGTACCATGCATATGGCCTTTCTGTTCTTGAGTGCTAACAGTGGTTTGCATCATGAGGTAAACCCTCTTGATTTACATTCATAAAGGCGTGTCTTGATTGTAGACTTTGAAAATGATACACCTACCTCCTCCATAGTGTTCTTGACATGGCTAGATGTTGTGAAGGAGTTTTTCTTCAGCAAGGAAAGAATTCTGTGATCATCCACTTCAATTGTCTTCTGTGGTCTTCCAGGCCTTTTGGTGTTGCTGAGATCGCCAGTGCATTCCTTCTTTTTCAGAATGTGACAGGTTTTTGAGTTGGCCAGTCCTAAAGTTTCTGCTATCTCTCTGGTAGGTCTGTTCAGTTTTTTCAGCCGAATGATGGTCCCCTTCAGTTGCATTGACACCACTTTGGACCACATATTGAGAGTTCCCATGAACAGCTACCAAATGTAAATTCAATGCTTGCAATCAACTTCAGACATTTTATCTCCTTAAGTTGTCATGGAATAACGAAGAAACAGGCCACACCTGGCCATGAAACTGCTTATCAGTCAATTGTCCAATTACTTTTGAGCCCGTGAAAATGGAGGGAATGTCTGTAAATGGCTTTAATTCCTTAAATGGCTTTAATTCCTTAATGCAATAATTTTGTTAAACCCTTGAATTAAAGCTGAAAGTCTCCACTTCAGTCACATCCTGATTTCTTTATTTCACATCCATCGTGGTGGTGTACAGAGGCAAAATTATGAAAATTGTGTGACTGTCCAAATATTTAGGTCCTTACTGTATATGCCTGTTTTTAAATAAAATCTTATGTTAAAGAAAGCAGTGTTGTACTGCATTGTCTAGAGGTTATGTTAGTGTGGAGGGAAAAGGAAATCAGTATGAGAATCTCAATTCTGAAGAAGGAACTCAAGTTTGGGGTGGGTTGAGGTTTCGCATTCAGTCACTGTATGAGGGAATCAGTTCAAGAAAATAACATTAATAATTAAATTAATAGAAAGTGGTGTCTCTCTGGGACTGGCTTTACCTGAATATCATCTTTCTCCCTCTGTCTCTCCTGGTTATATTTAGGTTGTCTGGTTCTTTCCTCCAGTAGAGTTGACCTAGATATGCACATTTTTTTTGCTGACTTAAGTGTGTTTTTGTTTCTTATGGCAACATGAAACAGCTCAACGGTTGTAAAGAATACACACTTCACTCAAAAGATTAGCACTGTGACTACACAATCATGGGAAAAAGTCACCCTTCTCCAGTTCTATGTTTTTATTTATCAGGGCCTAAATAACAATTGTGTGGTCCTCACCAACTTCTAAACAAGCAAATAACCTCAGGTGACAACAACAACAACAACAACAAAAACACATCTTTCAGTATGTAGAGTTTTGCTCCCCAAAAAGAAACCAAATGGGAAAAAGTGAACACAAGCTTCCTACTAGAAATGAACAGAAAAGCTTTACTAACGAAATGCACCAGATTAGTTAATCATCAAGAGCTATATAAGCAGAACATTTGGTAGTTTGGTGTTCTGGAGCACTAAGGTGTGTGTCTACGTACAGTACATCATGCCAAGAAGAAATGACATCAGCCATGACCTCAGAGAAGCAATTGTTGCTGCTAATCAATCTGTGAAGGGTTATAAGGCCATCTCAAAACAATTTACAATTCACCGTTCTACAGTGAGAAGGACTACACTGTCTTTGTGTAGGGTGCACTTTCTTTTTCCCAGACTGTACATATCGATAGCTGGTATCAAAAGGTGTAGACTTAAAAAAATAAAAATAAATCTAATTTCTAGTTAGCGTATTTCACACACTGATCCACTCCCTATAAATATACATATCTCATTTGTGTTTTTGTGGCTTGAGTCTTCCTGACCATGTTTTTTTTGTGAGGAAAGCAGAAAGATGTCACTTTTGATTCATGACAGTTCAACCGCAAAACACCAAACCATGACATTCCTGCATGTGTGTCTGTAATTGTAGTTTGGTGTTTACTGCCTGTTTGGATGTTGGAACATAAGTAAAGTGCATGCAGGGACCTTGAGTCAGCCAGACATGCAGAGGCAGACCAAAAGATCCTGGATATTTGGCCTAATGTATGAGTAACGTAAAAACCCAACAAAGAAATGTGTGAATGTGTGTTGACACTTCATGTATGGAAGCATCTTGTGTTCGGAAATGAGGAAGTAGTCCAGCACTCACTGGCGCTGTGCTCAGACGGTATGACTTGCAGGCTAAAATAAGAGCAAAGTGGGAGGCCAGGGAAAGAGGTCATAAGAGCTGCAATGCTACTGTGCAGTTCAGACACCCCTTGGCTCCGACAACGGCAACTAAAATAACACTCTGGATGTGTGAGTGTGTGTGTGTGTGTGTGTGTGTGTGTGTGTGTGTGTACAGCTTTTCAAAAATTGAGAAGCTAACAGTCTTGGCTTAATAGGAATTGGTCTAATTAGCTGTTGAAATCATTATGTAGAGATGAGAACCGGGTTAATGGAAACCATTAAACTAATTTGCATTAGGAAGTGTTTGTTTTCATTATAAAATTGTTAAAGTAAGAAAATTTTTCAATACACTGATGCCACAAACATATGTCATATTACATTGTATAAGGCTTAGAATAAAAAAATCTTCTTATGTTCCTAAAACAGCACATCACGGTATATGATTCCTCTTATACCTAAACAATTTACCAGCAATTTAAAATGATTAATAAAATAAAACTATCATACTTTTAACCATTTATAGTTCCAATTAAAGTTGTAGAATGTTAGCAAGACAAATAAGTTCCTGTTATCACGTATAACAGCTAAACAGTTGTTCCCTCACAAGCCTCAGGTTCTTTTAAAATTAATAAAACAAAAATCAAACAAAAAAAGCTTTTCATGTTACAGAGAACCCGCAAAGCTGGGGGGAAAAAATGACTGACTGTTACAAAGTGCTGACACTGGAGACACCTTCCAAAAATATTAAGTAAACATCTTCTTACAAAAAATTTCACCATATCAGTTATACAAGTTTTTTCCATTTCTAAAAACTTCTGCTTATTATTAGCTTGAGATTATGTAAATTGTCAGCTATAAAGTCGCTGTCTAGCGACTAACATATTAACACTGACATATAACATATTACCACATTAATATAAACCTTTCATTTGAATTTACAGACAGAACTACTCTCAGAGCTGTTCTTTTAGAAAATTTATCAACATTGCCTGACAAATTAAAATCGAGAATTCAACAGTACTGTGGTATAATTTATTACCAAGTTTATCTTAATTATTTACTTGGATTAGCTCACATAATAGATAATACTATAAAGCTTATATTAACCTACATTATTAGCAGTTAGCTAACTTAGAAAACAGCATTTTGGCAAAAACTAAATTTTACTTTGAAATTTAAACATCAAAATACTTCAGAAATCATATGATTTCTGCATTAATCTGTGAATTTACCATCTCATGATTAAAACATCCTTTTCTGTGACTCATCCATTATTAGTTATTAAATAATGCACATTTAATCCCTCAACATTCACTCAGCCCTGTTACGTGAATGCGTTCACGCCTATGAAAATATTTCAAATATTACGCAAATCACATGTTCAAAGTTGGAAGTCGCATCGTACATATTTCATGAAGATCAGAGGAAGAAAAAATGTAAGAAATGTATTTTCAGTGATATTGTATTCTTACTCAAATTATAGGCTGACAGTAAATGATTTTATTTAAAATACATTTTATGTAAATCGTTCGAATGTCCTTAAGACATTAGCATGCCTGCTAGTTAAGCACATGTTGTGTATTTGTTAATTCTCTGCTAAATAAAACCCTCGAGTCTGTTACTCATCTAAGACCAAAACGCAGCTATTGCCAGCAAAGCAAAAAAATTAGTTTTCTTAAATTCAGTCTTGAAAATCTCTATTGAAAAAGTTAAAATTTTAAGAGCTACAAGGGCTAAATGGGACCCAAAGCACTGTTATATTTGCTGCATCACTGGTTTCCTGTGGTGCTGAAATGACACTGAGAAACAAAAGTGAAAAAAAGACAAACAGGTTAAAATAAGCAATAACTGAAGAACAAAATGCGGCTTTGACCCCGTATCAGCAGGATATATTCAGTAAGCATCGTCAGTCAGTACGTTTACATGGACAACAATAATCCGATATTAACCCGATTAAGACGATACTCTGATTAAGAAACTAGCATGTAAACAGCGATTTCTGATGACCTTAATCTGGCTAATGTCATACTCAAAGTAAACACAAATCAGATTAAGATGTGTGGAGTATTCCTGTTTTAGTTGCATTATGGATGTGCATTATAGACATGTAAACACCTTAATCAGACTATTAACGTCGTGTGGGACTTTTCACCGCATTTTGCGACAGGACACGTACATACATGGCAAACAAGAGAGCACGGCTGAGTCCCAAACCGCGTACTCATCTACTATAGAGTAGGCGAAATACATATATTTCGGCTACTACATGTCACGTATTCCACGTATTGAAGGTTAGGACGGATGCAAGTACAGATAAGAGTTTATTTAGAGAGAGACAGGCAAACAAATTCAAAACAGGAGACAATAGTGAGATCAAGAAACACGCAATGGGTCAGGCGATTGGCAAGCAGGCATAAACTGGGAAAGGCTAGAATCAAGAACGAGAAACGAGAAACAAGGTTAAGGAACATGAAACAAAACGAGGAACAGGGTATAATATCTTGGTACGGTGATAACACTCAATACTACACAAAGTCATGGTGTACAAAAGGTCTCTTTTATAGCGTGGAGTGAGTGAGTGTGAGACTGGCAACAGGTGTGTGTGATTAGAATTCCGCAGAAGGTGAACGTGTGTGTGTGTGTGGGAAGTGAAGTCCATAGCGGCCATGTTTGTAGGCCGCAGTGCAGGATGGGAAATGTAGTCACTAGTTTGCTGTGATATGACACTATATAGTAGGTAAGTATGTGGTTTCGGATGCAGGCCACGGCTTCAAGCAGTCGTCTATTTGCCGTATAGCATGACAAATAATTAACTGCACTTGAAGCTTTCATAAAATTACACCCAAAACTGTATACGGTACCATAACGAAGACAAACTGTATGTTGATACGTGAAATTCTGGAGGGAACGTCAGATGGCGTGGAGTGGGGAAGTAATGACGGGTGCCATTAATCGAGCTATGTTCTATAACATGTAAAACAGGAACATGAAAGGAATATTCTAACAGCAACTCATGCAAACACCTTAATCACAATATTGTCTTATTCAGAATAAGCTCAATAATTAGATTACTGCTGTCCATGTAAACATAGTCAGTGCGAAGTCCTTCCAACAAACGGTCCATTTCCCAAAGCCATTCTAGTGCTTGTGGTCTGGAAATTATTGGCTTAGCATCTAAACTAAAATGTAACCTAATCTCTGATCTGTGTGCCCAGTTTAAACCACAATCCCAGGGTAAGAATAACTCCATCCCATTCCAAAACACGTCAAAATTGAAAAGCGTTTGAAGCGTAAAGTGGCACTTTTTCAAGTTTATGGGCTATGAAAACACACAGGTTTGAAAATGATAAACAGGAAACGAGTGTTGACACGGCCACCGCAGAGAAAAGGGATGGAGCACGCAGAGCTTTGCTTGCACATTATCACTGATCAAAGACTTGCTGTGTTTTTGCAAATCCCAGTATTAAGTGCTCTTTTGCAGAAATGTATCAGTGACGTGACAATAGAAAACTCTCTTGACCGGTACCGTAGAATCAACCCATTTTTTGTATCAGTGTTGCAGAAATTCTGACCGTTTCACAACAAAAGACACAAACCTAACCTCAGATCATCCCAGATAAAGTGCAAAACTATGTAAGTGGAATTTTCAGAACCAAATGAAGTCTAGTCCTAGAACATACATGCTTTACAGTGGAAATTCCTTACACATAGATTCATTCAGCTAATCTGACAGAGAGCGTGCATGTTTCTTAAGAAAATCTGACCCATTGAAAGCTATCAGGAACAGAATTGTGCAAAGGTACACTGGGTCAGACTAACTGTCCTTAAACAGGAACTGAGAATCTATAGGCCAGTTCTGCTGTAGACAGAGATAACTGCTGCATGTGGCTGGACCATCTAGTCTTGAGATATGGTCTTAGACAGCTCATGGACTCTGGAAGCTACTGGAACAATGGACAAACTAATGAGCTGACTGGTGTGTCTGGAAATAACTCTTTTGAAACATGATTAAGGTTGTATATTTTTACAAGCAGAGCTTGTATGGGTGTGTGGGTGGGTGTATTTGTGTTGGGGCAAACCACTATTAATAGGCCCGTTAACTTACTGCAATTTGTTTTTCAATTTTTCACACAATGAGTAGCGAGAATTTCTAAGACTACCATGGTAATATTACATTTCTTCTTTTCCCATAGGTCATACCAAGCAGGCATTTAATGATATTTGAGAAAAACCTTGCTAGCTAAGTTAACCATTTGCTATAAAGTATCACCATTCTCTGGGGAATAGTTTTTTTTTATTCAACTGCTACTTATTTGAACCAATGCCAACCAATAACCAGCACACAAAGTGCTTCTCAAAATCTTGAAGTCAACCTGATGCCATATATGTCATTATTCATATATTCAGATACTTTGTGTGTCATTCATTTTGACTAACCATTTATCATTTTTATCCGTTGTTAACTAGATGAGGACAGGTTCCCTTCTGAGTCTGGTTCCTCTCAAGGTTTTTTCCTCACATCATCTTGGGGAGTTTTTCCTTAAAATCTTAAAATCTGTATCCTGTGTTTATATGTTTCAGTAAAGCTGCTTTGAGAAAATGTCCATTGTTAAAAGCATTATACAAATAAAATTGGATTGAATTGAATCATTTTTGCTCAGGGTGGTGGATCCGGAGCTTATTATAGCTTTTTACTAGAATTACTGCAATCTAACATAAGTCAGACTCCAATAAATGCCTTAGTTTTTTGTTTTGTTTTGTTTTGTTTAACTATTTTTTTTAATTGAAGTCTGATTTTTTTAAACCTCTGAAATCAGCAGTATAATTGCTGAGTAGGATTTTTAAATTTTGCTTTATTGGACTCCTGGAGATGACTTGTCCTGATGACAGAGTGAATGCTTTTCTGTTGTGCCTCCTTCTGTGAAACTCTTTTGAATAGATTATCTGGAATCCAAACTCCTGAATGTTCACTATGTTTATGTTCCAGTGTCTAAATTTAGTTATGGATAAATGAATCTTTAAATCCTGGCTCTTTTCAGCTGTTTCCACTTCCAAAATCTAATGTGCTGCCTTGAGTGTGTTTAAGATTAATGTGCAAGCCTATTTGGGTGACTCTAAATCTTGTTTTGGTTCACAAAAAAACAAAAACAAAACTATGAGCATGTGTATATGGGTGTCCCAAAATCCTCCATACAAAGGGGAAATTAACACTTTAGTAAAATGTCTTACAAACATTTTGATACTTAGTTTATATTATATATTTTTGATATATATTGAAATATATATATTGAAATCATGCTTATGGCTGCATCAGGAAGCTGTCGCAGGTTTGTGATGTACTTTAACAGGAAACATGGCAGGCACATCACACAAGACACTACTGCCAAACTTGTTAACAAATTCAAAAAGACTGGAAGTGTTGTGGACCGACCGAGACGTTGACGTCCATGAACATCCACGGACGAAGACACAACTGACGTAGTGCTGGCAAACATAGTCCAGAATGTATGGAGACTTTTGGGATACCCTGTATAATAAAGTATTTACTGAATATGAGAGGGCATTTAAATTGAGAGGGCATTTAAATTGTCACTCATACACGAGTTCAAAGAGGCCCACTCTTATCAGCCAATGGCACAGTGGGGGAAAAAGAATTGATAATGTATTATCTGCCATCCTACACTGGGGCTGTGCTACACAGGAAGGAAAGGAGAAGTGGAACAGGGCCAACAGGGCTGGGGACAAAGTCACACAGAGCCACATCACAGCCAGAGAGAGGCTGGGAGAAGGTGAGTGAGTGAGAGAGAGTAAAAAAAATTAGACACAAAAAGGAAGAGGTAAAGATAAAACACTGGGCCCTGGTAATTTGTAGAATTTCAGGTGAAGGAATATTTAAAATTGCAATATATTTATGTCTAAGATGTTTCCGAAACTGAGAAAAAGACCCTTATATATAATAGAGTGAAAGTAATATGGAGCGTAATATTAAGCCTTGTGCCAAAACTAATAGAGCAATAGATGTATCACTCTACTTAAGAGGCACAAAATGACTCCAGTTTGAGGATGCCTACTTCATTTATGCAAAGACTCAAATTAGAGTTGAAAAAAAAAAGGAGGCCAGCAGGAGGACAGGGCATAAAATAGAACGCAACAGGGCACAGAGGGTGTCAGCCTGAGTCCTCCTGCGTTGATCCGAGAGGGCTGACTGGATTTAAAACACACACACAAGACTACAGCTAAGAGAAGAGAAGCTGACCAGCATGCTAAAGAAGGAGAGAGACAGAGAAAGGGAGAGGGTAAAAAAAGCAGCGCAGATAATAGCGATTAGAGCAGCAACAAATAGAGAGAAAAGAAAGGATTTGATTTCTGGCTACATTTAGTGACAATAATCAACATCAAGCACTCGCACTCTCTTTCTTTCCCTCCAGTTTCTAATATGCAGGCCATTTCAGCTATTTACTATTCAAAGCTCTGATGTCCATTGACAGCTAAAAAGCCTGGAGTGTCCAGCCTGCCTGAGCGTCTCGTATTCACGTATCCAACTCTCACTGTGGCCTCAACCACCATGTGCGTCATTATAGGTCTGCAAAAGCCATGTTTTTAAAAAACGCTTTTCCTGAGGAGCCTGCCCAAAATACTGACCAGGTTTAGTCACAGGAAAATGGCCAGTACTCTGAAAAACAACTATTTGTGCACATTTTTCCATCTTTAATTAGGTTAGTCACGCCTTTTGGTACACTGACTAAAGTCTTATTTTTTATTTTTTTTTTAATCAAAAAGCATGTTATTCGGCTTTAGAAATTTTATTGTTAAAGTATGGAACCAAATGTAATATAAAAACTGATGCTGTCTGCTAGAGATCAAATGCTGTCTAAGACATAATGTGAAATTTTGGATTGACGACTGTGAAGGAGTGCTTTTTCAACCTAATCTTATCTATCACATCTGTACTGTATGTACTGTACTGATTTTTAAAAATGGACAACTAGATTAAACAAAATGTAACAGGGAAGTCTCTGGGCAGTATATAACGTGGTGGCAGTGGCCAACCATATGCATATTGTACCAGCCATTCAACTAATCTTTATAAACTCCTTATTCACAACCCCATTCACAACATTTCACATTGTGTTGAGAAGCTAATTACCTCCATTGAGTGACCAACGATTCTAAAAATGTTGCTATTTGACAGATATAAGCCAATGTTCCATTGATTTATTTCCACCTATCTAGAGTAACTGTGGATGAAACCCAGTAAATAAGAGTAAACTCATTTAGCTACAGAGAATTATTATTGCACCTAGTGGTCAAGAATGGGAACTGCACTAGCACTAATAGAGGCCCACTGGGGCAGGAGTTACACTGCCCCATGCTTGTTCTGAACATTTTTAGTGGAGGAGGAGCGGCAGACAGGACAGGTAATGAGAGGGTTGCCAAATTGGGCTCGTTCAACACTATTCCAAGCTTGAGAATAAGACTCCAAGAATGACATTGCCAAGATAATTTTTCATAGCAAGTAATCTAAATTAAATAAAAAAATTCCATAAACGAAGGCCAAGTGTAACTGCAGAGAGTGTGTCGATTATGTACAGAACAAATTCTGTTGTAAGATAAATTCGGAGAGGGAAAGGGAGATTATAGAGTGGATCATGTACATACATCAGAAATGGGTGTGCACCATGGTGACTTTCATTACCATGCAAATCCTTTTCCAACACCTGAATTTTTGGGCTAGGTATTTTGTGTGGTTTTTGAGATGTAGCTGGGATTGAAATATCGTTGAAACCTGGCAACCCTAGATAATTATATTAATGTATGTTGTTATTATTGTTATCTTACCCTAACAAAGTCTATGGTCAGCTTCAAACCCACACAACTACAGTGGTAATGTTCTACTGAAGAAGTACTCCCATCTCTGAAATGACAAACTATACAGACTTACAGCTCAACTGATAAAGACCTTTCACTGAATACCTGAATATCTACTACCTTTGATGTTTGACTGCACACATGCTGCTTGACAGAATACAGATTCTCCCAGATTTCGATTATATTGGGTTTCTGGTTTTCTGCTCTTTTTTTCAGCACAGGGAAACATTGAAATTCTTCTCCATGGTATTCAAAAGTACGCTACAGAGAGACCTTAGCTTGGGGAAAAAAAACCCTGAGTATTCCTTGAAGCTCACTATGATGTAGATAATAATAATAATAATAATAATAATAATAATAATAATAATAACAGCAACACTTTTTCTATATTTTGTGAAAGTAATTGCCTGCATTTAAAAGGGCCATATTAATGGGACTAGTGTTATATGGTGAGGTGGGGTATAATATAATAATTACCAGAGCTTCTGTTTGATTTTCGAATGCACTCTCTGTATTATCTTTTTAGGTAGTCGATTCACTTTGACGGCACTTTGACAGAGGAAAACTTCTTGAAAAATCTCCTCCAAAATGGAATGATTATATACCATTTGCATCAAACAGCATGTGATAACATCGTTCTTCCCAAACTGAAACTAAGCATAAAGTTTCAGCTCTCATCCAGTTGCGTTTTTTTTCACTTTGTCGGTGCCATGATGTTGTATTATCAAACACTGAGGTGCAGTGCCATGTTATGTACGACACACGGGGTTGCTGTGATGGACCTTCCGCACGTAAGTGATGCAGACACACACATCTCAGCAACTTCCACAGAAATCTCTTACCCCGTGCGAATTGACCATAAATATCACCGACATCCACAGTAACGATTACTTTACATCCATATGTCCTGAAAACGAATCCCATCCGAATAGGGCTTAAGACCTTCAATCCAGATATTTTTTTAATCAAAACTTGTCATGAAAATTCCACTTTAACCCTCTTTCCCTCTCAGATTCCAAGAATTTATTAGAAATTAGCAGAACGGTGTTGGCTCAGCTTCAGAGACACTTTACAGTGGAATTTCCTGATGTTAATGGCGATATCCTGATCTGTTATCATCACTGTAAATTATAGATGTAATGATTATCATATACACCTGCCAGACAGAGTAGTCCTGTATGATGCGTCAGGTTGGGTTTCAGCCAAGACACTTCCTAGTCAGTCACAAATCCTGTACAGGCCATGATGAGCACATTGAAAACACCAGATGAACCGGAACGAACGCTTTGGTTCCGCTTTGGAAAGGCATGCATGCAATTTGTCTGAAATTGAATAGCAATCCACATACATTACAGAGCCGCTTCACAGTCTACAAGATTACACTACAGAGCTGCAAGACCCAAAGGTTGACACTTCAAAGTATCCATTTCGGACATGGCTTTGGTGAAATACATGATCAGTAGGACTGTGTAGCTAGTGCTCCATGTCTCTCCAGCTGTAACCATTTTCCTTACCTCATTCTCTTCATCTAGGTCTACTACCCCAACTTATTTTGATTTAAAGGAATGCTCCAGCTTTTTTAAACCTAATCTCTATCTATGTATCGCATCTGTAGTGTATACATGAGTACCCTCGAAAAGAATTTTGACATATTTCCCTATAATTAGAAAATAACTTCCTTATTCCAAACTCAGTCATAAGGGCTGCTGTTGAATTCTGTTCATTAATTTCTAATACGCAACAGACACAAAAGAAATACAAAACTATACCTCAAAGATCTTTTGTACCCCTTTTTGTCTTTTATGTGGTAATGGGAATGTGTCATACTTTTAAAAATGATTGCATGATTGGACCATAAGGTCCATTCTTATACCTTTAATCAGTAGACAAGGAAAGGTCCAGTTTAGTACCCTGTAGTTCCATCTTTGAAAGTAAGCAGTGTAAGTAACAAACATTTTGATAGGTAAAGAGTTCTACAATACATATTTAGTAAAAAACTAAAAAAAAAAACTTCTTTTAGTTTAACAACTACCCTTAGATTTCCATTAGTAATGAGATTTGCGGAGAACAGGGTTTTTTCTTCCCCCTCAGTACAGAGAAACATGTTGAAATCCAGTCCGGTGGAATCGTACTATGCTATAGATGTGGTAGGTAGTGGTTTAGTAGAAAAATGTAGAAGTATTTATTTAATCAATTATCAAAAATACAGCTGAGATGTGTAACATAAAACTGAGAAATCAGCAGTTTTACAGTCCGTACAGGATTGTACTGAAATTGTTTTGCACGATCTTTCGCTGTGATGTTTGTTGGTAAATGAGACCTTTTAGCTGACGCACATAAATCAAAGAGCGCTTTGTCTGATGAGTGACGAGTCTTGACAAGTCTTGGCTCAAATCTGTGGAAAATCTGCTGTAACTTTGAAAAATCGCAAGCTCCTCTGAAAATTGTGGAGTTTTGTATTCATTTCTGGGATTGCAAAATTGCAACATCCTGGTGGGACTGGTTTTAGGATACTTGATGATACTTGAAGATGAAATGATATCTTATTATTACTGTATTCACACACTGCATCCATCCATTTTCCATACTGTTTATTTTACACAAGGTTGCGGGGAACCTGGAGACCATTCCTGGGAACTCAGAGCACAAGGTGGGGGAAACCCTGGATGGGGTGCCGACCCTATCGCAGAGCACAATTCCACACACATTCACGCACCCATTCACACATTACAGATGCCTATCTTTGCCCACTCTACGCCTGCAATGCATGTCTTTTGGACTGGATGAGGAAACCGGAATACCCAGAAGAAACCCCCGAAGCACAGGGAGAACATGCAAACTCCACACACACACACAGGGCATAGGCGGGATTTAAACCCCCAACCCTGGAGGTGTGCGGCAAATGTGCTAACCACTAACCCACCTTGCCAGTGGACAGTCAATTGGTATGATCTACATATGTAATTTTTTACTTAGTGAAGATTAAGCCTTTTCTCAGATATGTCGTTTTTGGTCATGGATTGTCTTTTGGAGGCTCCTTTTTCATGGTTAAATCAGCACTGTTTTACAGACCCTTACAAAATGTGTCTAAAGTAGAGATCAGATTAAACCCTTAGGCTGTAAGGATGTTAGGACTGTAAGGACATCCCTTCAGATGTTGGAGAATTTGTTTCCTGACTGGCTGTTCTCTTGGGAAGCCCTACACGTAAATCAAGTACAGTCAACTTTATGTAAAGAATAACAGACATTGGACCTTCTCCCTTCAAACATTCTCCCTTCAGATTGTTTAATTTTAAAGGCAAGAAAACTGGCTTATGTGTTCACCCACTGATATGTAAATGGTACTATGGCAACCAGGAGTAGGAAGGCCTACTGGTGACTTCACAGTACAGCGACTGGTGACTTGTGCTGGACGTACCTTAAATGATTTGCTAATGATAAAAATGTTAAATTTTTTAAAGAATGACATCATGCTTTTTAATAGTTTACCGTTACAGTTAATGTTGTAGAATGTTATTGCTTACGTTTTAGCAGTAATAAACAGTTGTTTGCGCATCAGTCTCTTTATTTCATCTTGAAGTAAATGGGACAGAAAAACTGCAGCTTTGTCCTGAAGTCTCTCCTATGTCATGAAACTTACTGACTGTTACAAAGCACTGATAGCAGCGACTTGCATAAACGTTACATAAACTTCTCCTGACAGAAAACTTCACCACACCAATGATTATATATTTTTCTTTGTTCAACAAGTGTTGTTTAAAAAAAAAAATCTGTAGATAATATGAAGCGTCCACCATACAACTCCATGTGTTTGCACTGTTACTATGGGAACAGTAACATATTAGAAATAGCGGATTAACTTATACAGTACTTGTGGTTTAGGTTACAGCAGGATCTATTGTCAGAGCTCCTGTTGCAGAAGAATAGTCAACACCTTCTGATTCAACCGTAATGTAGTATTATTTAAAATTAAGATATTATTAAGACAAGTGTCTGCTGAAGAGTATACATAAGCATCTAAACTTGTATTCTAGGACACTTCAATTTTGCATAAATTGACATTAAAGTCGATTTTTAGTTCAGAGGAATTACGCTTCAGTGAGAGTAAAGAATGTCGAGTTTAATCAAACTGGAATGGTCACTTCCTTGTTATTGACACTTATCACTTCTTAGTAAACAAAACAAAGGTTTCCTTCTTAGATAATAACTATGCTGTGTTATCCCAAAAAGCAAACACAAGCACGCACGCACGCACGCACACACACACACACGCATGCACACACACACACACACACACACACACACACACGCAAACATAACCTCTGATCTTCCCAGAGGCGTGTGTTGCTTTGGCTTATCAGATATGGCGTACACATACAATACCCACAACCTACTGGTTCAGCCTCACGAGGCCAGCAGGGAAGGCACGTGATCTGGACATGTGCTTGTAGAATAGAGGGGTTAAAGGTCAAAGGCCACACTGTCTCATTTGTCAAATTTTCTTGTCTATTTTCCTCCCCATTCACAGGTCATGTAAGTCATATTCATTTTTGTGAAGACTGCAGTTTTTAAGTACTGTTGATTGGATGGGAGCTCGGAAAGTATGATCAGACCCATCTGCTTATGCCACTGATACATTGCAAGAAATGCAGCCCTTAGCTGAACAAATATAGACCAAATCTATCCATGTGATGTAAGCAAAATGGAAAATGTCACTTCAAACCGTCTTGTTGATGGCTTGTTAACTCAAGTTATCATGATAAATCTTGATAAACAAACTGTGTCAAGGAAACTGCTATGAACTACTAGCTAGCAGGGATCAAAATATTTGCCTCTTGTCCCAAAATGTTTGAAGTGTCTTGAGTCTCTTCTTGTTTCCTGGAGTCGTTGACCGGTGTGCTTCCTACAACATAGTCCTACTGTCAAGATTAATCTTAATTATCATACATAATCCTTTCACTTTTATCATTTGCTATATCCTACAGTGAAAATGTGATGTTTTTTTTCCAAATGAAACTGTAGTATCTGTGTTAAACCGGTAACTCTTACTGAACGGGGAAAAATACATTCATGAACGTCATACTAATGTTTTTTTAAAATGCAGTTTTAGGCCATAGTATATCTGTTGTGTCAACATTGTCTCAATGGAAAAACGGCTAAGAAATCTGACACACACATTTGGAATGAGATTCATTTATTTTTTATCATTGATTTATAAGTACTTTAAGGGGAAACGAAGCAGGGACAATATGTTAATCATTAAAACAAACTCAATTTAAGATACACTCAGATAAAAGGGTAATAAACGGTACCTTTCCTTGTCTTACGCTTATCTTTTGCATCTTTATTTTTAACCTGGGTGTATCGTTAAAAGAGATTTAAGGTAAATAATTGGACTGAAATTACTTTGGAAAGTAAAGCTATAAAAGGTGCTTAAAGGTACACCAAAGTGAATATTTGAGTGCACCACCTCAGTGACAAGGTCCAGTACAGTTTAGTACTTTTTTAAAAAAAATGAGAGTTTAGTTATACTTGTAGTTATACTTACATGAACAGTCTTATTCGGTTCATTTCATAACCCTGGAGTTAGGGTTAACCCTAACCCTAACCCTAACAGATGCATAAAAATCACTTCATTTCCTTATATTGTGATGTAATCAAACGAATAAACATTTTTTGTACACCATATTGCCTCACAGTCTCTATTCCCCTTCTGTCTGTTCATGTTCTTGCATTCAGACATGATGTTATAAGCATAAAAACAAAGGAACGGTACAGAACAAAAGATACGTTAACTGATACAGTATGAATGCTTGAATTGATCTTTTGTAATGAATGGGTTTCGCCGAAGGTGAGGATTAACAAAGCCTTTTGTTTAAGAAGATTAATTGATCTTGCACTAGCCAGACTAGATGAATTTGGTTAAAAAAATAGTAGAATAAAATAAAATGCTATGTGTTAACAATAGCATCTGGTTGTAAATATACTAGGTTAGGTTGATTCTAGCTGATGCTGTCAGGTTACTGCAAAGATGGTTAAAGAATCAACAAAATAAGGATGAAGATTATCCACCAGCATTCAGACTATAATATGTATTATCAGTAATCGTTAGGTTGCATTTAGGTTTTTATTAAAGGTTAGCACGTTTGCCTCACACCGCCAGGGTCACGGTTCGATTCCCTGTGCTGCGGGGGTTTCCTCCGGGTACTCCGGTTTCCTCTCCCAGTCCAAAGACATGCATGATAGGCTGATTGGTGTGTCTAAAGTGTCCGCAGCATATGAATGGGTGTGTGAATGTGTGTGTGATTGTGCCCTGAGATGGACTGGCACCGTGTCCAGGGTGTACCCCGCCTTGTGCCCGATGCTCCCTGGGATAGGCTCCAGGCTCTCCCACGACCCTGAAAAGGAGTAAGTGGTTGAAGATGGATGGATGGATAAAAGTAAATAAATAAAGGATCTTAACGATATTAATCATGAGCTGTCCAGAGTGCTGAAGATGATTACAAGTTTGACTACCACAATGAGACACTATAATGTGCAGATATTTTATACGATGATTCCATCTTTTGTTGTACTTTTTAAACTTTTAATAACAAAGTGACACAATTTAGATACAACAGAGTAATCCGTGAAGTGGTTGAGTGTAAAAACCAAAACTAAAATGACAACGTATAAAATAAATATAGCCAGGTCTAACCCCTCTCAAAACCACTTTAGAGCTTGTCTTCCTGAAAAATAAAGTGAATGTGTGCTAGAGCATGTAGCTCTGCTGTGCTTTAATCTGTCTAACAGAAGAATCAATGATCTGTTCAAACATATATATATATCAAACAGATTGTACTGTAAGGTCAATTATCTGTAGCAAACTGTGGCCTATGTCGGGTTAAACAGTGCTGAACTTTGAGCCTGACGCAAATTTAGTTTAAACTTTAACTTGAGAAGTCAAACTTCTGTTGCACAGCAAGGCCGCTGTGTAATACGCATGGGCTGCAGTCCAAGCAGCTGGGTTACGCTAGGCTGTGATGTCCAGCGGAGAGTTAACCACAGCGTAGCACACCGTAGCTGTTCTTTTCAGTTTCTTTTCACATGAGTGGCTTTATGGCGTTTATGTCAAAGCAATTCTAGCACACGCTCTAGTATATAAGGGACCTATTTGAGAGAAGAATTGTACTGTATGATCTATAATTGTCTTAGCGTGGTGTAATATGCGGCTACTGGATGCATCCACTCTAACCTACATTATTATTATTATTATTATTATTTTTACATTTAAATAGAACTGTTTTAAAAATTCCACTAATGATTTTCAACCAATGCCACAGGAATGCAGGAAATGATTCTTTCTCAGAAGATACCAGATGACTGAGAGTAGCATCATGTTTAATATGTTTAACCACCAGCCATGAGAGGCATTGGCTGACACAAACTATGGTTCAGGAATAATTATTATTACAATTTCCCCTTTGTTTTGTAAAAAAAAAAAAAAGAAAGAAAAAAAGAAATAGTTTGAGTTGTTTGATTATATCAAGGGATTATAGCCAGAAACATTGTTCCACTGTAAGAAATATAAATGGTAAATGGTCTGCACTTATATAGCGCTTTTATCCAAAGCACTTTACACTGTCTCATTCACCAATGAGCACAAATTCCAAAGCACACTCACACACCAGTGGTAGCAGAGCTGCCATGCAAGGTGCTAACTTGCCATTGGGAGCAACTTGGTGTTCAGTGTCTTGCCCAAGGACACTTCAGCATGTGGAGTCATGTAGGCCAGGAATTGAACCGCCAACCCTACGCTTAATGGACAACCCGATCTACTACCTGAGCCACAGCCGCCCAGTAGATAAATAAATATATAAATAAATAAATAATTCTCATTATAGCAGCACTAGTTTGATTAAAATTACAGTTAAATTCAAGCATGACTTGAATCTTGTTATTGAGCTTTAGATTAAACCCATTCCATTTGAACGACCATGCTAAATAAGTTTATAATTATATTGAGAACATTAAACTCACAAATTTTCATTAGATGGAAAACAAACACATAGACACTGCATTTGCAAAAATTCAAGATCATTCTATGAAGTTATGGTTCCCGTCTGCACTTATCATAACATACCATCATCTAGACTGTAATCATGTCCTTGTGGTACCTGTGACAGTTTATGGTTTGTGTAGAGCATCTATTGCTATACACATTAAAACCCACTGTGCAAACCCCCCACTGCTATGCACATTTGTAAGCTTTCCTCTACCCCATCTATCAGAGTGAAGGAACCACTATAGGACCACTGGTGACCAGATAGCAGCAGTGTGTGTCCACCATGTGGGTGCATAGCTAGAGGCTATAGCTTACCTTTTTCCACATGCACTGCATATTAATTGTCTTCTGGCATTTCATCAGGGCCAGTTCCTGACCACAGGACACTGTGATTGCAGTATAGACACCCAGAATTGATGCTGATACACTCCTACTTTAGTGTGACATGCCCAGAAGACATTGCCAGTGGCATTGCTTTGTTGAAAATCTTCCCCCACCCAAATAATATCTGGGCAGCAGTGGTCCTCTGAGAGTTTGTCAGAGAGTGCTGACAAATTGTGTATGGCAACAGATCTGCTGTGTACCTACAAAATGGCTGTAATTAGCTATGAGGACACCAAGTAATTTTGGTTTTGGGGTTGTCAGTTTCAGTATTAAAACATTCTGACATCCTGATCACCCATCCATCCATTTTCCATACAGCTTATCCTACACAGGGTCACGGGGGAGCCTGGAGCCTATCCTAGGGAACTTGGAGCACAAGGTGGGGGACACCCTGGACATCCTGTCCACCCTAGGGGACCTATCGCAGAGGCACAATCACACACACATTTACACACTACGGACAATTTGGAAATGCCTATCAGCTGATTGGACTGGGCGAGGAAACTGAAGTACCTGAAGGAAACCCCAAAGACACCACGAAGAACATGGGAGAATATGCAAGCTCCGCTCATGTAGGGCAGAGGCGGAATTTGAACCCCCAATTGCGGAGGTGCGGGAAATCGTGCTAACCAAGTCATTGTGCCCCCCCAACCTGATCATTTGGTGGCATATTGTAGTCTCCTCTTTGGAAAAACATGCATTTTTATACCCAATCAACAATTATGACGTTTCTCAGCTGACCTCAGAGCAGTTGAAGCGGATACTTTAGGTTTGCCCTTAGACTTAATTATGCAAGCGATATTATAGGCTGAAATCTGACATAGTTATGATATAAAAGTGAGAGATTAAGAGGGTAATTGGCGCTTTGTAAACTGCAAATTAATCATAATGCTGCAAGCTACAGTAACATGATTCCTTGTGGCACTGCTGTGAAGAACCATTTCTGGGTTCTTTAAAGCACCAGTAAATAGATGGTTCTCTAAAGAACTTGAGAATAAATGGTTCTTTGTGCAACTTAAAAGGGTTCTCCTAGAACATCAGGCCAAAAAAACCTTTTTTGGATCTAATTGGAAGCTTAATTTTTGAAGAGTGTAGAGTATCCACTGTATCTCTTAAAACCCCTCAGTTATTGCTTTAAGGAACCAAAGTAAGGTTCTTAAGAGTGATGCCAAGAGAAACTTTTCCAGTCCCACAAAAAACCTTATAGGGTTCACTTTAAACTGTTAATGGATGATATGTTGAAGAACCAATACACTGCTCTGAAGCCTATGCTGCTGTAAAGAACCATTAAAGGACCTATATTTTTAAGAGTGTAGATTGGTGTGTGAGTGAGTGTGTGAATGTGTGTGATGGACTGGTATCCCATTCAGGGTCTACAGTCACCCTGTGTTAAGTGTTCCCGGGACAGCATCCTGATCCATTGTGACCCTGACCAGGATAAACCGTTTACTGAAGATGAATGAACGAATGCATGAAAAAAAAAGAAGAAGAAGAAGAAGAAGAAAGAGTCAGAACTCTTTATGAAAAATAGAAATGTAGCCTATACCTGATAAAAACGCCAAATAAGTAAGTACAAGTAAGGTGTCTCTAAGTAGCTACTTGTGGCCAGTAGGTGTGTATGGATGTGTGGACTGGAATCTCCATCGCTCGTTAGACTTCCTGTTAATTCATAGGGTTTACTCAGCTCAAACCTAGTTGTTATGGCACAAAAACAAGGCGCAGAAAAGACGCACAAGCGCACAAACACATTCCAATGTACGAAGTCGACATGCTCTACATTCCACATTCCCGCTCCTCAGGTGCTTTTTCCACCGTTGTCTGGAGGGCGGGGTTTTGCGCACAGCCACGCCTCCTTCTCACTGCATGACAGCGCGAGGCAAAGCAAAACGCCTAGAGGAGCGCACAATCCTGTCATTGCAATTTGACGCTGAACCATGAACCGAGCTTAGCACTTTTTCAAAATCGATTGATTAGTCTAATAATTTAATAATAATAAAAAAAAAAATAGTTTAAGTTATTCGGATTTGCTGCTTTCTCCCGTCTTGTAAGCAACACCTAACCCGTACCTGAGAGACTGTCAGTCAGATCTCTTGCGCTGGATCACTCGTGCGACAAGATGTGTGTGGAAAGCGACGGATGCGAGCTGGAGGGCTGCAGCAGCGCGGCGGAGGTGCGCACGCTCTCGGGCAGCATGAGCGCCGCGCTCAAGGCGAATCCGGAGTGCAAATCCGCGTGCAAACCGGGCCAGAAATTCCGCGCCGCGCTGCTGCGGTGCCGCTCACCCACAACCGCCGCCGGGATCCTCAGCTTCGGCAACGTGCTCAATTACATGGACAGATACACGGTAGCCGGTAAGAAGCCGACGTCTTGACATCTTCTTTGTGTGGATGTGTAGCGCACGGGAATGCACCAGGCTCAGTTTTTTCCTTTCTTTCTCCACAATCTCTTAGAAACTGACTTTGACATGAATTTGACATCTTCATAGGAGAGGAAGTCACTTAAAAAAATGCACTCAATGTGTTAATAGTAGCCTCTAAAACGTGATACATTCTGGCTATTGATAAGTGTTAGGTCTCTAGTGATGTAATCAACGCGGTCTGGTATCAGTAACGACTTAAAAGACTTAAAGGACAGGATATTGACTTACGTTTGAACAATGTCTGATCAATAATCTGACTTTTTGTGAATCTATAATCAACCCAAAACAAACAAACACCTTGGGACCGAAACTCAGATAGGATGTGTCATGAGCAAATAATGTCTAATTATATCTTAGAGAGACAGAGAGAGAGAGAGAGAGAAATAGAAATAGTATCAGTGTGCTAGGTGATCAGGTATAATTATATCCTATAATTAAAGATCCGTTCCGTCATCATACAGGCATTCACATTTATTAGTAGGCTATAAAGATGTTTTACTAAAACTTGTCTGTTGGTTTAAATCTAGATCTCAGGTGTCATACAATGTACCAATGAATTGCTATGCGCAAAAAAATGCTCTAAAATAAATTACAACTAGTTGTTATTGCTGTCGCAATATCATAGGCTATATCATATCAGCCTAATATGATGCGATGAAAAGAAGGATTGTGATCTGTTACAGACATGTGTAGTGTTGGAAATGGAATCAGAATGGTGGTATTGATGAGAAATGATGGCTTAAAGTTGGTTCAAGCCAATTAAATATGGACGTAGAAAGCAATCAACGGCGTTGCCATAGAAACTGCCCCAAGAAGCTACTTTACGTCAACTGTGTAAACTAGAAGAAGAAGAAGAAGAAGAAGAAGAAAAGACTTATTCTGCTCATGAAACATGTGCATATTTAACAATGATTTGATGGGGATATTAGGTGGCGTGCCAGCTGGCTTTGGACATTTTTCATAAATAACTAATAGGATAATTTCCAAGGAAATGAAAGGAAAAAAAAAAAATTAGGCCACAATTATTGATTTAAACCTGAATTTGAGATATCTCCGACCATGTTTCATATACTTGTTTGGGAAGCATGTTATTTTCTGTGTCTTAATGAAGACTTTTCATTCGTTTCTCTTGAACTTAGTGGGAAAAAAGCATCATACCATCTCAAATTATAGCCTATTATTTTTCTTCTTCTTAGCCATCCAGAACACCAAGTACACTTATAATATGCATACACTGTGTGTGTGTGTGTGTGTGTGTGTGTGTGTGTGTGTGTGTGTGTGTGTGTGTATATATATATATATATATATATATATATATATATGTATATGTAATATACATATATATATATATATATATATATATATATATATATATATATATATATATATATGTATATGTAATATATTTTTAGTCAGAACAGGACCTGCAGTATTTCTCCTCAAGGAGAACATCTACTGTATAGGTTCTCTCTTGACTGGAACTCAAATCTAAGATGTTAGTTCTAGTCCACCCTAAACTAGTCTATCATAGAGGTTTCCTCCGTGTACTCCAGTTTCATCTCGCAGTCCAAAACATGCGTTACAGGCTGATTGATGTTTCCAAATGGGCTGTAGTGTGTGAATGTGTATGCGATTGTGCTCTTGGGTTGGCACTCCGTCCAGGGTATCCCCCACCTCGTGCCCCGAGTCCCCTGGGATAGGCTCCAGGCTCCCCACAACCCTGTGTAGGATAAGCAGTACAGAAAATGGATGGATGGACTAGCCTATCATTTGGTTTAAGTTGGGTTTCTGGATGTAAAAATTCATCCGGGAAACACATTGGAGAAGAAAACTGCTTTTCCTGTGCGCGCTGTCTCTGTTGTGGTGGCTCCTTGCTGTAGCAAAGTCAGTAACATGGACCACAGACTGATTAAGTCAAAGGAAGAAAGTGCAGACTCACTGCTGTAAAACTTCTGAAATCAGCAGCAGTGGTTATAGTTCACAGGGTGAATTTATGTCATTATGTGACAAAAATATATCTATTGCAAGGTATCAACTTATAATACACTCATTTGTGTTATACGCCATAGAGTTCACACTTACTTACGTACAGCCGGACATGAATGGACAGTAAATGGACATTATCCAACACTATTGAGGATTGTGTTGTGTCTACGTTAAGGAGAGGAAACATTTCTTCAATTTGTGCTTGTAGGAGTACAGAAGGCAAAAGCTGTGAATGTACTGTAGTGCCCAAAGGACTAAACACGCATCGTAAAATACCATAGAAATCCTATGCAATTAATAAACACAGCCCACATCATATCTACAACTGATTCAACGCCTGCAGTGGTCATGTGACTCCTGGGAACCAGAGTATATAAGAAGTAATGTTGAATACTGTAACTGTGAAAAGTTTTTTAATTAAAGCACATCTTTTGTTGTATCAGCCAGTCAGAAAACATTTATAGATAAGGATGGGGAATGTGAAGAAAAATCGTTATGTCGTCATTAGCGCAAACTTCTTTCGTTTTGAACGCTCAGAGTTTATTTCAGGCCAGTGCACTTTTTATTCAGCACCTTTTGGAAAGCTGGAGTTTCTAAAGAGAGATACATAGAAAGTTAGACAGCGAGAGATTGAGCGAGCGAGTGAGAGAGAGATAGAGAGAGATAGAGAGAGAGAGCACAAGAGAAAGAGAGAGAAAGAGAGAGGGAGATGTGCTGTATGTCGAGGACTGCAGTGAGATTGCAGCAGAAGAAGGTGTGTGAAGTGTGAAGTGTATGTGCGCATGTGTGTGTGTGTGTGTATCGGAGGCTGCAGCTCTGTATTGCACAGTGTGTCGAGCGCTGGGGTTCTCCTCTGCACCTCCCTGCCTGGCTCATGCATTATGCATGATTAGAGTGTGTGTGGTTATGTGTATACATGTGTGAAGGGTTGAGAAAGGAGAGGAGAGGAGAGGAGAGGGTTGACGCAGCCATCCTGCAGTGTTGAGCCTGACCACTGGTGTGTGTGTGTGTGTGTGTGTGTGTGTGTGTGTGTGTGTGTGTGTGTTGAGGAGAGGAGGGAGTGGGGGTCACGGAAATCTCCTCCCCATCTCTGTTCAATCATTTCCACTGCAGTCATACTGCCAAGAGCATCGATGTAATGAGACTCAAACCAGTGTGTGTGTGTGTGTGTGTGTGTGAGGGAGATATGCAGTTAGAAGAGGGGCTTAGGGAAAATTTTGAGGTAATCCCTGCCCTCATGTCTGAATTACTAGATTGCCAGTAAAAAGATGACATATTAGTCCAGAGGAACAGAAAGACTGGTTGAAGCTGATGAGGTCACACAATGGAATAAGGACTCTTTTGGTGGTCATGTAGAAGTCACCAATATTCAAAGCTTGTAAAGCTCATATTGGTTCAAGCTGTTATTGTGCATCACAGAAGAAAACGTCCACGGTGGCAGGCCGTGCCGCAAAAATGCTGCATGAGCCTTTTACACTTTAGCAAAACCGTACCCGTTTTATTCCAGTATGAATTTTTTACAAGGCATTTCTTCTAAGATGAGGACGTTTTATGAGCTGTGACGATGCCGAGGAAAAAAAGCAATTAAAGGGGATCTCATGGTGCTCATGCGGATTTTGTCCGCTGAAACAAATCTCCCATGTGTATCAGTCAAATGTGTATTTTTATTTAGTTATTTATTTTTTGGCTCTTTAAACTTTGGTTTGGTGTTTGGGTTTAATTGGTACCTGCGAGGGGTACGAAGTATTTTGAGGTTCTAATTCGGTGCTTGACCACATGGTAAATCCTGGCGGTGCAAAGGCTGTTTTTAGGAAGGAGATGGAAAAGAAGTGTGTTGTGAGCTGTTTGCTGTGCGAGTGTGTGTGGAATATGAACCGAGTAAATATGTGCGCCTATATGCAGATGCAGATTTACACCACACTGTACCCTTTTTGTCTGCTTTATTTCCCCCATTGGCCCAATGCTATCTCTCTCTCTGCAGAGTGACCTCCAGCATGCCAGACAAAACTGATGAAGTGAAGGTTTGTGAACTGTTTATAGTGATTACATTTGTGGTTTGGCTTTTGCAGCATTGCATTATGGGGGTTGGCAAGACTGTCTGAGGGCAGGCATACTATAGTGTAGGCCCTCTGATGTAGGCTCAGATTATCATCCAGATAATCTGGGTTTAGCATTTGAAGGAAGTGGTCACTTAAAGTTATTTGATCTACAGACGCTCCCCTAACCCATGTCAGCCAGCTCATCTGCATCTGCGGTATGAGTGTGTGACTAAATCCAGTAGCCATAAGTATAAAGTATATGCTGTAGGAAATCTGACACGGTGAAAGACGACATGTCTTATTTGTTGTACTGTGTTGAAGATGATCCAGTTTAACTTGCCATCTCTAATAACACTGAGAGAGAATCCTCTATTACCACTCACGCACGCATACACGTACGCCTACACTTGCACCCTGGCTGTCATCTCCAGCCCTGGTTCCTTCTGCCAAGACATGAGAAGGCGATAACGCCTATCAGCACATGCAAGGCGTGCTGCATTACGTCATGCTTCTCACTCCTGCGCCCAACCACACTCACGCGCACGCACGCACGCACGCACGTAAGCACACAAACGAACACACACGCACACACACTGCTTCATTTTCAAATTTGCTCCTGCTTTTGCAACTCCTCTTATAGTTGAATTCATTAGGATCTGAGCCTGGATCTGTCCTAATAGTGGATAGAGTGGAAGTGTATTAAACAAGCATTTTTGATGTGGAGAACTATGGCATGTGACAGCCGTGTATTTTACCACACACACACACACACACACACACACACACACACACACACACACTACAATTTGCCAGCCTGCGTCTGAATTACACTTTGAGGTCGGCCGCAACCACTTCAGCCCTGACTGTCGCCTCTATCTTTTCCTTTCTGTCCTCTATTTACTACCCGCATATTAAAAAAGCTCCCAAACAACAACTCCTTAGATCCTTTGGGGGGGGTGGGGGGGGTGGGGGGGGGGGGTTCTTAGTAATTGGATTTTATGGGCTTGTCTAGCTTTTTCTGGAACTCGCTCAAAGAACAAATGGCTTCCACTTCTGCTAAAGTTTATTTCCATATGCATGGATCCACTGCATGCCTTTAAAATCCAGTCTACTGTATATAGTAGTGTTATGTTGTCATTGATGCTAGGCCTAACATGATATATACAGTACATATATTAAATCTAAATCTACAGACGCAGCATGTTTTTATTTGGGGGAAAGTGGATTTGAAAGTGACATAATGTTGATAGAATGTGCATTGGTGTGGTGGGAACCACTAGGTAGGTGGCAAGCTTTGGTTTTAATCAGAGGTCTTCCTCTTGTCGCGATTTTACAGAGATTTTCATCTGGTGTGTGTGTTTTTGTTGGGTCGTATTTAGCTGACGGTGAGGCCTGCCGAAGCATGAGCAGCTGGAAATAAGCTGTGCCTCTTCCTCCTCTGGCTCTGTGGCTTTCTTGTGGTCGCCATAAGCATTAGCCTGGCACGCTACTGCGTTTTTATTGACAACCAGGGCCTACCCAGGAGGTCTGAAAGATAGAGAGAGAGAAATGCTATCTCGGTCATTTAAAACATCCTGAATGTGGGAAGTACGTGTACAATTTCCCTGCCCCCACCCCCTAATGAGTCATTTTTCAACCCGATTTTAGACAGTTGTACTAATTAAACATAATCTGTGAAATACTGGAACTGTCATACTTCACTGGTGCATAATTTTTGCTTTTTGTTGCCCAAAAAAAGTAAATGAATGAATAGAAGCAAAATCACCTGTCAATGCATTTAGATCATTTAAAAATAGGTCTAGAAAAAGCTTCAATAACCTTTTATAATATCAAACGCTCTCGTTTTATCTAATTATCTAATTTTCCCAAGAAAATGCTATCTTAGCAAGTGAAAACATGTTGAATATATGCAAATTGAACTATTATTCCTCATTATGAGGAAACAAATATTAGACTGTTCAGCCATTCAGCCTATTTATAGACATTATTAATAATCCTGCGCATGAAATTGTCTTATTGAATGGGAAATATTGCCAGAAAGAAGCAAACGTTCTCCCCAAATAATAGAAATAACATAATTTCAAGGTATTTGTTTGATACGATATAAAATGATTCAAGGTTTATATTCAGTTTATATTCACATGTTTCTACCTGATATCATTTTTTGCAGGACATAATGATAAGTAGTAGATAAATCTAATATTTTAATCTAAGCTAATATTTTAAATGTTTTAATAGGGATATGGAAAATAGGGAGGGAAGAAAGCATATTTAAACAATTTTTAAACAATTGATTTTTTTAACACTGGCCAAATGAACAGCCCACATTGAGGCGTTCGGCTCAATGTATATGTGTATGTACTAGTTTATAAATACACATGCGTGACACTCACTGACAGATATTCTAGCTTTTTCTGTTGCAGTCTCCCAAAGACACAGAAGTGTAAGCATTCAGTGACCCATCGTCTTAAAATAAGCAGAGCGTGGCTGCTAGAGGCTCACCGAAACCCCTGTATGCGTTGTGTTTTGATGGGCTCCTCTTTCACCAAGTCATGCTCTTTAAATGAAGTGTTGCTGCTTCATTTCCTTCTATAGCAATATCTGTTGAGGTTGTAATGACCCCGATGGTGCATTTGGGGGTCTGCTTTTAGCTCGATGCATGTCTGAACAGATTCAGAGATTTTGTGTGTGAGTGTGTGTGTGTGTGTGTGTGTGTGTGTGTGTGTGTGTGTGTGTGTTAAAGTAAATGTGTTCATTTGACAGGGCGATGTGGCAGGTTTGATGGACAGATGAAAAACGGGGAGGAACTGAAGAGGGGAGGATAAGGTGACCCCTGAGGCGCACACACCTGCGTGAAAGGGTGTGTTCGAGAGGTTCTAGGTTCTGTGGATCAGACTGTATGAGATCAGAGATGACTTCTGATCCCAGGATGATGTGTTTGGTATGACCTGAACCACGTCAGGGCTAAAAGCTTATTTTATACTCAACCTACTCAATCAAATCCATGAAGATTTTTCTAACCCATAACAGGAAAATTACACAATCTTAGTTCTAGGAATCCTCCTACATCGAAGCTGTCCATGTTCCTCATATATAATTGGATTAGATCTGCAGTAATATCAGGGTGGATGGTGTGTGTGGACAGGATTTATGACTTTATATATATATGCCTTCCACACAATCCCATAAATATCATCACCAAACAAGTAGACATGTGTGGACTAAAACCAGCAGAGTAAAGCTTGGCTTTGGCTTTAAAGTAGCCCTTGGAGTCTTTCCACAGTGGCTGCACTAATATTTACACTGACCTTTCCAGAATGGCAGCATTTGTCAAGTCTTTATAAAGGAAGAGATCGTGCCATCTTTGCCCCCTATTCACGAGTGGCCGAGTAAATAATCAACAGCAGCCGGGGATTATGTAGCCTGTTTATCTCCAGGCCGAGCGAGAGCTTAGCATCTGTTGTGTGTTTGTGTTTGTTCAAGCGTACATCTGTTCGTATGTGAATTTGCCTTTGTGTGCTTTTATGACTTCGGTCATTGCAATATCTTCACACTCATATGTGTGTGTGTGTGTGATTTCATCTGCCCTGAGTAGTAGTTATTGTAATAGCTTGATAGATTCAGAGCATTAAGAGGCAGAGATGGTGTCTCAGGGGTATGTTTTGAGAACTGTGGGTAAATTACAGCACTGACCCCCTGTCGCTCCTCTGATGTATTTGTTAATGAAGAGGTCAAATGTCAGCCCTCTTGCAATTGCTCTTCACCGGATATAACTATTTTCAATCTTAGAATGGAAATTGGCTTAGATTATCTAAGAAAAAAACAAAACAACAACAAACTGAAATTCCAGGGTTGGGGTTCAAATATTGCCTCCCTGTGCTTTGGGGGTTTCCTCCAGGTACTCAGGCTTCCTCCCCCAGTCCAAAAACATGCATTATAGACTGACCGGCATTTACAAATTGTCCGTAGTATATGAATGGGTGTGTGAGTGTGTGTGTGTGTGTGTGCGATGGGTTGGCACCTTGTGCAGGGTTTGTCTCTGCCTTGTGCCCTGATTTCTCTGGAATAGGCACCAGGCTCCTCCGTGACCCTGTGTAGGATAAGTGGTATAAAAAAATGGATGGATGGAATATGTCATAATTTTTTAGATACATCCGACATTTCATAAAAATATGATATAAAACTGCATATAAACATTTCAGGTCAGGGTCTAAAACAGCTATCTAATTCAAATACAATATACAAGTGTATACGGAACTGACAAATGTAAACTGAACAAGAATAAAATCACCATTTGTATTAATTATTTGACATGGACATCTAATTAAAATATAACCTAAAACTATACAAACTGCTCAAATTGTATAACATACTGTATATACAATAAAAAACAACATAAACTACAAAATAAAACCTGAATTAAGCAGAAATATATATATATATATATATATATATATATATATATATATATATATATATATATATATATATATAAATGTGTGCGTGTGTTTGTGTGTGTTTCTGCTTATCTATCTATATATATGTACGTACACACACACTCACACACATATATATATATTTATATTTATATAAAAGTTGAGGTCTAAAATGCCAATGTAATAATATATAATATTATAATAATAATAATTAATTTACTATAAAGCAATATAAAATTAACTTCAATTAAAATAACATCATTGTCATCTTAAGGTACAAAGGTACAGCTTGAAAGGTGAATATGTCAAAATTCTTCTTGCATGTGTTTAAGGGTGTGTATTTATGTATTAGTGTCTCATTTGGTTTCTGCAAATGTATACATCCTTGCCTGTGCATGGGCGTGATAACACGTTATTAACACTTGTTCCTCGGGTTTAAATTCCATTAGTGTTACATCAACACTGGTGTCAGTGTGTTAATGGATCAGGACCATGTTAACTCTAGAGACTAGAAACAGGTGTGCACTGGACAGACTGGCTTCCAGTCACCTGTGATTGTAGTCCATTAATCCACCTGAGGCTGGACAGTCACGCCTTGGCTTCATGTCCAGCATTCCTATAATTCTTCACCTCTGCTTGGTATGTTCTGAAAGGAGATACACCTTAGTCCTGAAAAATGTTGAATATATGTACTGTGTGAAGTCTGTGTCCAAAATTGAATCACTGGTGAATGAAATGAAACGTCTGCCGGTAAGCAGACACTGGGTTTGGCTTCCGTGAAGGTGTGTGTGTGTGAGCGTGTGTTCATTCTCACAGCTGCGGAATGTAGCAGTGGCAGTGTTCGGAATGTGCCCGACTGCTTGTTTTGTTTTCCCACACACGCAATTGCCCCTAATCGCTTTGCTCATCCCACCCATATACCTCACCTTAAAGGTTATTGAATCAATCCGACCTCACGTTGAAATATCGAAATATAAACACTTCACATTCTCCTGTCATTTCACACACTCATACCACTTCTTACTCCTGTCATTCTGGTTTGCAGAGCTGAAATATTACAACAGATCGTTTCTAGTAGAGACTGGGCGAAGCTCAGACATGCTGTGTCTGCGGTGTGCATCCTGCAGCGGAGAATTAAACCGCGGTGGAAAAGAAATGAGCTTAATCTTGAATTGATGAAAGAGAAAGGGAGATAAATGGCAGAGCCAGAGTCAGGCCCTCTGAGAGCGCCGTGCGAAGGGATCGAAATAGCACTTTCCCCAGCAAGGAAACGGATTTAACAAGAACGGCGTGTGAGTTGGTGTTGACTGGGGTGAAATGGAGGTTTATGGCGCTACAGTCAATTACAGCTACCATAGTAGCCCTTGCATATACTCCACATATGTTTCTAATTCATATACAGTACTGTGCAAAAGTCTTAGACACATGCAAAGAAATGCTGTACAGCAAAGATGTCTTCAAATATAAAGAAATTAAATGGTTCTACATTTGAAAAAAATAAATACTATAAAATGCAGTAATAAACAGTAATAAATGAAACAAAGTCACTATTTAGTAGTAGTCGTAGTCTCAGCTACACTTTCTACAGTTTTATAAGGAAATGAGATGGTTAGTTTTATCGAGCATCTTGCAGAACCAGCCACGGTTCTTCTGGAGATTTTTTTTTTGGCTAAAAAGTCTCTTACCACTTATAAATTAAAAATCGATAACAAAGTTTGTACTAAAAAAATAAGGTGCCTGATACTTTTGCAGAGTACTGTATGGGTTCAGTCTCTGCATCTTGATGAGAATATGTGTGCGTACAGTCAGAAACCTCCAGCACTATCTTCCGATACTTGCTTCTAGTGCTAAGGCGATCTTCCAGTTCTTTATGGGTCAGTTTTCACATTTCTCTCACACAAATACTATTATATTGGGTCAGATTTGAATGCAGTAGTGTTCCACAGTAGGATTAAACCATTGTGCTGATACCTTTTAGTGATAATAGTGGCAGACCCACAGCTACAGTTTATGCAGCTAATAACAGTCGTACCTTTCAAAATAGGGTCGCATAAGGTGACCTACATAGCTTAGGCTAGGGGCTGAGGTATTTCAACCACTCTGTGTCTTTAAGAAGTTTACTTCTATATAATGTAAAAACATTTTATATAGACACAACAGATAAAGTGTTTTAAACAAATACAGATACAAAAAGGAATCAGACTATTTCTTATTTTTCCCAAAAGAAAGATTGACTGAAAGGTTCAAAGGGCATCCGGTTGAGAATGGGATCCCACGGGACGTAACCTCCATGAGAATGTGTGGGTGTGATAACATGTTTTGTGTGGGTGTGCAGGTCTTCTACCGAGATAACGTAGGTGGATTGGCTGTGCTAAATTGCCCCTAGGTGTGAATGGGTCAGTAAATATGTGTGTACTTGGTGCCCTGTGATGGATTGATGTCCCATTCAGGGTGTATTCCTGCCTCACACCCAGTGACCAGGATGGAGCGATCAGAAATGAAGTTTGCAGGACAAAGAAAGACAACATTTAACATGAATGTGCGGTGCTGCACAATGCATTTATAGAATCCTTATTAACTGCCTGGTTAGGGTCACAGTAGTTTAAATTAGGTTTAAATTAGTTTGTTTATATTATGGAAATAGAACCAGCTAAATTTGTTAGAAAATACAGCAGGCAGGAACAAACAAAAATAACAACTGTGGCAAGCAGGATTTAAAAAACTTGCACGTTCTCCCCATGTTTCAGGGGTTTCCTTCGGGTACTCCGGTTTCCCCCCCAGTCCAGAGACATGCGTTGTAGGCTGATTGGCATCTCTAAATTGTCCGTGGTGTGTAAATGTGTGTGTGTGACACCAGTTCCAAGGTGTCCCCCTCCTTGTGCCCCAAGTCCCTTGGGATAGGCACCAGGCTCCCCGACAACTCTGTGTAGGATAATTGCAGAAAATGGATGGATGGATGGATGGATGGATGGATTACATATTAGTTAGCTTGAAGCGTGTCCCATCTGTAATTGAAAGCATCCGTTTAAAATAAATGTAATATAAGCTAATAATCATTTAGTCCTTGTGTACATTTCCAGATGTAGTCAAACTGTGCCTGCTCTCCAGCACTAGGCCTACGTTTCTGCATACAGGTGTTTCATTTTAAGACTTTCTCCCTTCAGAAAAAGGGTGCTATTAATTCTAGGACAAAAGGAACACAAGAGAGTGTAGTAGTAGTAGTATTCATCGGCACCTACCAAAAGCTAGGAATCAAGTGCAGGAGAAAGCTCTAAGAAGGGAACTATGGTTAATTACACGATTAATATAATTTTGGCTAATTAGAGGATGCATATGCTATACATTCAGTATTTATAACAGATTGGTGTGCAGGGGGTTGTTACAGGTTTCACAGTTATACGCTGATTTCAATTCCGTTTTATTTAAATAGCGCTTTTAAACAATAGAAATCATCGCTAATGCTTTACAGAAATCAGGATGTCGATTTTGATCCCTAATGAGCAAGCCAGAGACGAGAAGGGGGAGGGGGAACTCAACCACCACTGGTGTATAGCATCCACCTGGATGATGCAATGGGAGTCATCGTGCACCAGAATGCCCATAGCACACCAGCTATTAGCCTGAGATGACACGAGGAAGAATCTTTGAGAGGAACCAGATTTCACCCATCCTCTACTGGGTGAAACTGGATAGTGGGACTATCATTATTATTAAAGCCAAACAGAACTAAGTGTGTTGAAATGTTGATCAGTATGAGTATATTGTGAATAAGTGTCCAGGACAGTGTTTATGATTACAGCAGGTACAAATTTCTTAGGTACAAATCCATGTGGTGTGAGAAGATCTCATTCTTGTTCTGCTGTGACAGTACAGTATGTGGTGCTGTGACAGTTCTGATTTCCATCCATCCATCTTCTGTACCACTTATGGTACACAGGGTCATGGGGAGCCTGGAGCCTATTCCAGGAGACTCATGCACAAGGCAGGGGACACCCTGGACATGGGTAACAAACCATCGCAGGGCACAATCACACACACACTTGCACACCCATTCACTATAGACAATTTAGAGATCCCAACCCAGAGGAAAGCCCCAAAGCATGGGGAGAACATGTATAGTGTACTTTGTGCACACAGGATAGAGGTGAGAATCGAACCCCCAACCCCGGAGGTGCGAGTCAAACATTCTAACCACTAAGTCCCCCAAGTCCTGATTTACTATCTTTATACTAAGTACAAATACGATACTAAGTTTTCAGGAGCATGTGTGGCAGGAATGTTAGATTAAGATTATGACTCAATTCTGGAATGGGTAGCTGAAATTGTAACTGATACCAACCAAACAGGTAACAGTTTGTCATGCTGAAAAAAGGAATCTCCTTCCTTCTTCTTGCATTCCTCCGCTCTCTCTGACCGCTCTGACAGGAGAGTAAAGGCTGCAGCTTGTTGATGCTAAATTGAGCTTGAAAAACCAGCCTTCAGGCTTTTCCAGCTTCGGTAGTACTGCAAACATCAGACTTGTCCAATTTAGCTCTTCTCTTTTCTCTGTCTTACTTACTCCTTTCAATTTCTTCACTTCTCTGTTCTGATTCTCTCTCGCTTGCCAATCTATTTCTTGTAAATTCTGAGAACATCTCGACCTGCTACTTCAAGCTGTATCGATCTTTCTGGTAGTTCATCTCAGACACTAATAAATTAAACATCTGTGTAGCTGTATCTCATCCAATCAAGAAAAGTCTGAAAACATCGGGGGGAAAAAAACACTATTCGCAAAGCATTTGCTTTTAAAGTCTTTCATCATCCCTTGTCAAAGAAATAAAACGTAAAGCCTGTGAAAAGTCTCTTTGTAATTCATGACTGTTGCTACCTAAGCACATTGTTTTAGTCAATTCAATTTACTGTCTCAGATTCTCTGCCTCAAAGACGTTGGCTAATTAAAGCAAGCGTAGCACGCGTCCTGCGCTGCACATGTAAATGCTAGTAATTAAGACAGCTAATCAAGCAATTCAGTCCTTCATTCAGCGTTAATTATTCTCGGAACGGGGCTCTACTGACCCTCTGGGTGAATCTCACCCACACCACACGCTGCTCTTTAAAAACTGAGTCGTGTATCAGTGGAAGAAAGAAACGAAAGGCATACAAACACAAATGATTACACGCAGTCTCACATTGAAATATAATATTCAAAATAATCAAGTGAAGCATGAACAAGCAAACAACTAAACCAGGAACAAAAGTGTTTTGGTGTTAGAGCTAATTGCTGGCTCATGAATGTCAGTCAGAGATAAAGCTTTGGTGTTCTTGGTTGCAATCAGATGCGCTGCCAGTGCTAGTTCACACATGTTAATGCTATGTCTGGTTGTCACGATACCATAAACACATCTTATGATACTATACTAGTATCACGATACCACGCAATATTGTATTAATTCATAATTCAAATCTACAAAATGAACCAAATTTACAGAAATGCATAGATATAAATGAAAACAGACAATCCAGATTTTCCTCTGAATTCATTATTAATGAGAATGAATAACTGGCTATTGGAAAAACTGAAGAACAATCATACAATTGGCAAGCAACTAATTCAATGTGCTGCATGTTTTATCATTGTTCCCTCAAGCAATGAAATCATGCGAATCATGGAAATTGTCCTCAGAGAACAAAGAATGAACACGCATTAGGAATAAATAACTGAATTTGGAAATGAAGTACAAAAAAAAAAAATCATAAAATTGGGAACGTTAGCTCGCTTACTAGCAAACACGGCTAATTTCAGGGTTTGTACAGATGCCTCATAATGAAATTCCAGGACTGTTTTTTTTTTCAAGCACTACATGTCAATACATTCAAACATATTCTTTATTTCTTCTTTTTAAATCCCATAAATAAATAAATAAATAAATAAATAAATAATATGAAATAGTGACTGAAACGCGGCCCCTTAAGACTACATGTTAACCAACAGACACTTCCAGCTGCTGCTCTGCACTGCTAAAATCCTGATTTCGTCAACTGACAAAAACATCATACACATAAGTTAAAGACCACAGTGAAGTTAAAGATCATAGTGCTGTGATTTCAGCTATATGTAAAATGATCACTCAGAGAGAAAGTTAGAAGTGAACGAATGTTCTGTTCCTCACTGATCATAGTAGCCACAGATGAGGTGTGTCTGTAGTGGGAAAGCAGGTCCTTGTGCTCACGGGGCAGTACTGGCCACTCTCTTCTATGCCCAAACAGTTGCTAGATTTTGTCACTAGCTGCTTTTTAAGAAGAAAAAAAGTCGCTAAAGGGATCTGAAAAGTGGACCAGAGCTGTTTCTGTCAAAATGAGTGAGTGAATAGCGGGAGGAGGGGGAGGGGCTACAGCGGGGAGTCATATGTTGAGTGAAAGGATTGTATTCATGTGCTTTAAAGTTCTTTAGCAATTATATATTTATTTACTATTTTTTTTAAATCAAGCACTTTTTAAGCACCACTAGACAGAACATAGCTATTTTCAAGGTTTTCCAGTACTTTAATTTCAAAAAGCCAAATTCAAGCACTTGTACGAACTCTGATTTTAGTGTTTAGATACAGCGGTTAGCATAACGTTAGCTCGCTTACTGCAAACACAGCTAATTTTATTGTTTACACACGGCGGTTAGCATAACGTTAGCTCGCTTGGTAGCAAATAGGAAATCTTTAAAGATTAATGTAAAGAATTTAGGTTAAATGAAGTGTTACTAACCTTTGTGTATTCTGCAAAAGCAGTGAGATGTGTCGTTTTACTGAAAATAGTATTAACTGCTGCACATACCTATGGTACTTACGGTACTGCCGTATTGACGATACTACCGTTTAAAACAATACAGTGGCGTCGGCGGTATTTTGAAGCTTTAGTATCACGATACTACCGTAGCACCGGTATACCGTGCAACCCTAATTCTATGTAAATTGAACTGCTTGTATTATAGCCAGCGTGCCATCTTAGCTACATGTGTCATCTCATTATGCCAAAGTGGTCAGTCTCTCCAGCTTAATGAAACACTAGTACATTTTTATGGCAGGTTGAGCTAAAAGCTGTCTAGAAGAGGGTTCTCTTTAAGTGATTAGACCCTCAGTGTAGCCTTTTCTTATTATATTAGCATATCTGCCGTGACATTGTCTTGCTGTGTAAGGGTCAGTGGGTGAATATGGAATACTTTTGCTTTGCTTCACTCCATTTGCTGCATGGCTAGATGTCTGGCAACTTAGCTTAGCTCACAATCCTCAAGATTATACATTATTGATGTGCTATGCTGTATGTCTGCCCAGTATCCCTGGAAGACGCTCTCTCTTACTCCCTCTCCTTTGCTTTTTGTCCATAAAATATTTACCAGCAGTCCATTCGAATAGAAGGTACAGTATAGCCTTTTGTTAGAAGAAGTCTAGGTTTGTGCTTTGGTTTTGGAAAAGTTGACCAACATAATCATTGTTCATGTGGCTACGAGGCGTGTTTTTGATATTTATGTGTGAGCAAAAGCTCATCAATTCTAAAATGGACACAGAATAATGGAGCGCCACTAGGAACTGCTAATCCTCTAGTTATATTAACATGTGTGTGTGTTTGTTGGTGTTGATTTTGTTAGTTGAATCTGCTCCCTTTATTTCCTTTTGATATTGATGAAGGCTGCTTTAAACTATGGTAAAACTCATCAGCTAGTAGCTAGTGTTAAATGGCTTATCACGATCAACTGAGATTAAAAAGATTAAGATTCCTATTTCCTTTTCTTGACAGTGTTTTATTGGTGCACTATATGCAAATTGTGGGTGGAATGTTGGTGTATGTTGGTGAATGGGTGTATGCATGGTGAAAAGGACTGGTGTCCCATCCAGGGTGGTTCCCCGCCTTAAGACCAGTGCTCCTGGGATAGGCTTTGGATTCACTGTGACCCTGACTAGGATAAAGTGGGCGCTGAAAAGGCATGAATTAACTACATGCCGATTTACCCTCCATAACGATGGACATGCAATTGCAGATCAGCAATACACACTTCTGTCCCACCGCAAACGTCCATGACATCCCCATGCAAGATGAAAGCAGTGATAATGAACTTCTGGTGCAGGAACGGTATAGGAATTTCATAACACACCGCATACATGCCCCTTCTCTACCACATGTACTGTTCTCACACATCTGCACCGTGTTTGGACTGAGAGCGTGGGCGTTTATGGAGTGGAGTGGAAAAAGCGAAAAGCGTTCCCCCTTGTCTGCCTTGGGCACATGGCCAGCACTAGGCAGGAGGAAGGACCCGCCGGTCAGGAGCCCGCCGACCACAGTCGGGCATATTTGTGGCTAGCCCTTTCTCTGCTGCTGCACTCATTTATAGTGTGCTCACTGTAGAGGAGCTAAAAGACAGGCCATGATTTGTGGGATGGGCTGTTCTTCCCTCCCATCAAACACACTTAATTGCTTGCGCACACACACACACACACACACACACACACACACACACACACCACACACACATGTTTCCCTAAGCTGTGTATTTTATATCGATCCCCGAGACACATCAAGAGGGATTGCCCCATGCTCGAGTAAGAAGAGAACAAGGGATAGGAGAGGAGAGCAGACAAGAAAAGAGAAAGCTGAAGGGAACAGCAGGATGTGTCTCTGTCAGCAGCAGAGCAGCGAGCCCGTCGTGTCACAGCACAAAGAGGAACGGGTGAGAAACTGCCTGAGCACGCAACAGAGAGGAAACGTTTCCTTACCGCAGAGCATAGCGTTACATTTACACAGGATATGGAAACGTATGCTCGGCCAAGGAATTCTCATATGCAGTTTGACCTTACTCTGCCTTCTCTTTTCTGATAACTCTAAGTTTTGCTTATTTTCCTAACCTACACTCCCTTATCCTCTTCCACGATCCACGATTCGTCTCTCCCCCACTACAGTAAATAGGCCAATCAACTCTCTGTCCTGTCCCTAACCTACTTCTCTAAAATAGCACGAGGGAGGGGGAGGTGTTGGGGGGGTGGGGGGTAGTTGTGAGTTTTGCGGTTCTCTCAGGGGAGCAGCAAAATAGGTCTGTCCTACTCCTAGAACGTACTTCTCCCTGTCAGAGGACTGCTTGAGAGACCCCAGGGTCTACATAGTGACGTTTCGGCCCTAAAATACCAAGCCCTGGGTGTGTGAAGAAAACCCCCTCCTTTGTCAGGGAGTGTCGAAGAGGAGAACAGAGTGGCGGTTGTGTTTGCCCAGGCCGAATTGATGACTGTGTTTTGGTTTCAGCCCTGGAAAACAAATTGTCATGTCATTTTGGTCAAGACTCCTCAGAGGGGAAAGAATTCAGGCTTCCCGGTTACGAGACTGGTGATATTTCATAACAAAAAGCAAACTGAAAGAGCGCAAGCTTCTTGTGCTCCCACTTGGCATGAAATTCACAGTGCAGTCACGCTGCAGACTGATTCATCTAAACAAGGTAGTTTTCGAGCAGAGGTTCAAGGATGCATCAGCCAAGCATGCACAATTACCCCTGCCCCTAAACAAAGCTCAAATGTGTAATAATTACATCAGTCGGCTAAAACTATATATGGCTTGACCATGACCTTGAACAAATTCCTTTGAGGCCACCAGAAGCATGTCGATTTACCCCCACCAACAGTGAAATGCACCAATGTACTGACCTGTGGATGGCAGACGGACAATTTATGGATCCCCTGAGACAAGACAATGTGGTGAAAGCATCAATAGCACCTTGTCATCCACATGCATAATGGCTTCATTTATACATAGCTCGAATGGATCTGTTACTTTATCCAAGAGAGCTGACGCTCTTTTACTGTCGCTCTTTGTGTTTAAACAATTTTTAAACAAGTCATTTGACCTAATTTGAAAAGCAAACATACGATTTATTCTGTATGACGTCCTGCGTAGTTGTCTTTTATCAGATGATTAAAAAAATTATTAAGGAATTCAAGAATTAAAGAATTAAGGTCAATTTATAGTGTCATCTGAAATTACTTAAATAAGGAAACAAAGCTCTATTTTTCTTTACTGCTTACTTGTCAGATCAACCATGTAGGCTTCTCCAAAGCACAATCTATACTGAAATGAATCACTGTAACTTCTCTGGAAAGAACCCAGCGCGTTGCTAGCAATGCTCTGCGTTCGAGTATGAAATCACCCGGCATGATGGAGTGGCAGAAACAGGCAGGGCAGCATTCTTTCACCTGAGTCAGTATGTGTTGCGGTATCTGCGTTCTGCCACAGCAATTCCAAAAACGCCTTCTGGTTCTGTGATATAACCCCCTGCAAACAACACTTGTTCAGAAGCACATAAAGTCGTGTGGGCAATTACACCTGTCACATATAGCAATAAATAACTGTCACAACCGAATAGTACAGAAAGAGCTGTGTTTTAGTCATACATTTTTTTTGCACAATCCTCTCGGTTTTCCTGTATCTGACTTCACTGATCATTGGTCAACCCTGACCTCTCCTCGTCTGCATGTCCGGACTATGTTACTATGGCAACAGAGGTGGGTGGCAGAAGGTCTCTGATGCCAGTTTGACCATTTGGGCCATTTGCATTCTGCTGTTGTTGCCTACACATGGCTAGTCCTGTCAGGCGAGTGATAGGAGCACTGACCTCCATAAAGAAATGATGCAATGTCCAGTCAGAGGTGTTGTTCTTCATTTCAGCCTGGCTGAAAATTTTACACTGCTGTTTTTCAATTTATGAAGTTTTTTTTTCTAAATGGTTGGATGCCATGTATGGTCCTGGTAGATGATTCAGGTTGCTGTTGCACCAAAGGTTGAGAGAAGAGGGATTGGGACAAAGGCAAATAATTGGTATATACTGCTATATATACTACTGATGTAACCGAATACAAATACATTATTTGGATTGAACTAGGATTAGATGTGTTCTAAATGAATACAAATACAGATATGAATAGGAGGTGCACTATTCTTTTTTAGGACATCTGGTTGAGACTAGAGGTTGACAACAAAAAAACTTTGTTGTTTGCACTGACACTGACATCATCGACCTGCCAATTCATCTCAAACCAGGTAAACTTGGTTTGATTTGTGAATAAATCATTCCAAATCTCTTCATTGTATGGTTTTCTTTTGAAGAAAGTAAAAGTCCCACCATACACACCTTTCTTTCAAGTAACACTATGAAAACCTTGAATAGCTTCATCTGGTTTATCCGGTATTTTATAACGCTCTATACAAAGTACTGTTGGACAGTGCAGTTTTGGCGGGGCAATCTAGCACCATCTGGCATAGGGATCCCCATCCCTGTGGGGGATTTGAGAGCGAGACCCAACAGAGGTGGGTGATTGCTGGCTAATTACAGCGCTACCTGCCTCAGACAAGAAACAGAAGGACAGGGACCGTGTCTGAACAGTGTTATCCAGATCCTAGCTGGCAGCAATTGATATTGTAGCTCAGAAATCAGTTTTCAAGAACTTTGTTTACCCCACAGACATTTCATGTGTCTGTACCAGGTATTTGGTGTTGATTGCTTGGTTCAGGTGTCTTGGGAGCTGCAAAGATGAGACCCAATAGGGGGATGAGAACAGGTTTGGGAAACACTACTATAGCTTGTAACTGGAGGAAATACGCAAGGGAAAATACTACTCAATATCCCAAAGACTTTGGATAGCAGAGTGAACAGAATTTCTTTGCATTGTATATGTTGCAGGTTGAAAAATTTCTTTAGAATGGGCCGTTTTCTTTAAAATACTTCTGTAAATTATGCAGAAATAAAAAAAATGCTGTACTCCCTTTTTAACATCATAATCCGATAGCTGCAAGAATAATTATAATGGAATGATTAAAAATTTATGTAAGGTAATGCTTAATTTCCGGCGTTAATTCAGGGTTCAGATCCAAACAAACATGACTGTTTCTTGGAGAAAAAAAAAGTCTCTACCTTAGTAATGTGACTGTTAGAAAGAGAATGCTGATTGTCTTTGTCAGATTGTGAGCAGGAATGTTGCATCTTGCGAGAGCAAGTTCACACATGCCCATGCCTTTTTTTGTCTGGTGACAAACCAATATGATGGCAAAGCTCAGGCAATAATAGTAATAAGTATGCCAAGTGTAACGATAAATGAATAAATTCATAAATAAATAGGATGTACGTTTGCCTCACATGTTTGCCTTGCACCTCCATGGTTGGGGGTTCGATTCCCGCCACTGCTCCGTGCTTCGGGCCTTTCCTCCGAGTACTCCGGTTTCCTCCCCCCAGTCTAAAGACATTCACTGTAGATCGTCCAGGGCGTCCCCGGCCTTGTTCCCCGAGTGATAGGCTCCAGACTTCCCGCAACCTTGTGTAGGATAAGCGGTACAGAAAATGGATGGATAGATGCAGTAGAAGAAAACATTCACAATGCACTACAGTATATGTACGGCAGCCTGTGCACAACCTTCTTGCCTTCTTCTATGTTTATTGTAACAAAAGTAACTTTCAGATAGCTCGTCCTTGTGCTCCTATGCACATGGTTTATAAATTATGCAAATTAAAATCTCTAGTGTTGAATTAACGCCATTAGAATTTGTACAAGTCCAGCTGGACACCAAATAAGGACTCTAAACACCGCGGGTGTTAATTCGTTTCAACACTGGGGATGACTTGGCTGAGTTATACTGCAGAACTAATGACACAATCACGCCTTATTTTCTTGCTTAAATTGGTTTAGTTTTTTCAGGAAAAAATGTCCCACTAAGCTAGGCTATAAATAGCCTGTTATTACATGTTAACTAGCGAGGTAGTGAAGATATAATGAAAACATCGAATACTTAGACTTTGAGTCTGTTAAAGCTGTTGAAGATATGATCATTTGATGTCCTTCCATTAAAAATCTTACACCATGGTGGTGAGGTCTTCCGGAGCATATGTATCAGATCAGGCCTTCTCTCTTAGCTGATTAGGTAAAGTGTGCTTTTGGAAATCTGTCCACCTGCAGGATTTAATTCCAACCCTAATCCTGCACACCTAATCCTCCTACTTGAAATGTAGTTTAAGCATTTGAAGACATTTGAATAAAACTACGGTCAATCACGAAATAGCGTAATAGTGCAATAGTGATACAACATTGACGCACGGAAGCTGAACTAATACAGTATGCAGATGTTTTTGAAATGCCTTATTTGGCTGGACAGAACCTAGTGCTTCTTTAAATCAACTTTTCTGACAAGCAGATTGCTCAGAATCAGCTATTTCATTCACTGAGAATAGGGAAGTAAGGAGCGTGCTTTCAATGACTTTATATTACCAGAATGAAATTGAGTTGGAGAATGTGTGGTTTCAATGTTACTTGTTAATAAGCTAGAGATGGAGACCTACAAATGACATCATGAGTGTTGATAAAACTCCATACAACAGTATTTTTTAATATATTAGAAAAATCTTAGTGGTCTTTATTGCGCAAACAGAATTGTACACTATTTAAGCATTGAATATTAACTAACAGTTTTATTGACAGATATTAAGACACTAATACTGATTCTCTCTCTCTCTCTCTCTCTCTCTGTCTCTTTCTCTCAGGTGTGTTGCTTGACATTCAGCGCCACTTTAAAGTAAATGATAGCGGAGTTGGCCTGCTACAAACAGGTAAGTCTCTCCAAATCCTATAATTACACCGTGTTGCAAGCAACCACTAAGCACTAAACATACCCCACACACCCACACACACACACATACAGTGCAGACAAGCACACACACACAACCACACACCCTACACATGCTGAAACACTCTTCTCATGTGTGAAGGGACCTATTACCAGAAGCCACTGAGCTACTTAAATCCACACTGACTGGCACAACAAAAGGATAAAAGAGCAACTAAAAGGTCTGCCACCTCTCCTAAAGGTTTCCTTTCCCTCCGTCCCCCTCCTCCTCTATCCATGTCTGGATAATTGACTGAGCTTAAAGCGTATGTTTCGGTATAACAGGAGGCTTGTGATTTGGACTAAACAAGACTGACCCTACACTATAGTTCAATGTGAAATATTTGGTCCAAGAAAGCATTCTTATGCAATACAGTATATCAGAACTGCACTGAATGGTATTTAAAGTAACGTTGTGAACAGGACAAGTAATCATGGAGCACTGTCTGCTTCCGGACACTGCAGGAAAAGACCCGGTTTAAACTGGAGCACAGTGCACACTTGTGAAGTCAACGATGCATTCATATTTTTTTTAAAGCTAGCATTCCGTGCCAGACCCAACAATGCAGCACTTGTCCACAGTAACAAAAATATTAAAGAGACAAATAGACATTCAGGCAGACAGACAGTGTTCTTGAGTCAACCGCAGCCAAGAAAAAAGAAAAGCAATAGCAAAGAGATGGTTATCAGCTTCTGATTTCAATAGCTCCTTGAAGATAAGTCCAACTGAAAAAATCGAAACAAAAAAATGAAAGGCACAGTAACCTGTATTATTGCTTTTTTGTGGAATGGTGCAACTTTTTCCACCTTGGGAAAGTACCACCACATTCAGTAGGACATGTTGATGGAGTTGTACAGCCATTTATCTTAGTAAGAGTTATTTTCAGTTGGGGTTCAGTTAGTAACGGTAATTTGAAGGTCAGAAGAGACTCGGCTCAATGGGTGTGTTAAGTCCAGACAACGGGTGTTGTATTAGGCAGAGGGAGCAGGTATTTCTGCTGTGTTGGTACAGACACGGCTATTCTGAGGGTTTGGGTAGGGCTTCCTGAGCCAGGCTGCCCCAATTAGAATTTTATAAGAGAGAGCTGTTATGTGGAAGTCCCATTGGATGCTGGGAGTCGACTGTATTTGGTGACCTTGGCAAACATAGATGCACACATACACAGGTTTTTAAGAACACACACACACTCATACACACACACACACACACACACTTTTTGGAGTGCCATGGGAAATTTGGGATCGAATTTAGATGGTGTTTGTCTATTAGTTTTCTTCATTTGTTCTGAAGATATGAACATTTCTGGCTCACTGGGGCTTGAAAGATATTTCCTCATAAAAATTGCTTTTTTGAAATTGCTCAATGTTTTCATTAAAAAAAAAAAATCTCTTTGTCCCTAAATGTGGACTTTATCTCTTTTATCTGCTTATTTTAGCTGTCTCCTTTAAAAGAATTGAATTTATTGAACACTGAGCTTACAAGATGGACAGTTTCAGGATTCAAGACTGTGCTCATTTTTTTTTAAATCACAGACAGAGAGAACAGGAACGAGAGTGAGATAAATAAGTATTACTTTTGACTGGACGATTGCTTGGAGACGCTGGCGATTGGCTCAGTCCCAGCAGGTAGTGCATGCTGTTGGTTCATTCTCAGCAGGAGAGGGCGGAGCTACTGGCTGCAGACAGCAGAGCGGGGATTAGTCAGAAGCCAGTAGGACATTTGTTTGGAAGATTTGTCGGCTGTTGGGAGGCAAAACTTGCCAAAAATGTCTTAAATAAACACTACATGATAAAAAAAACCCATGCAAATGCCATAAAACACAGGAATCAGATAAAAAAAAACTTGGTTAGAACTAGGTTGGCATCATACAATCCAGCCACATTTATAAGTTATAAGTATCACATTTATAAGCTACACTCTGAATTCCTCATTTTGACCAAATTTGTATGCAACATCGTATGAATCCTTCTTGAGGTAGATAATTATGTTCACCATACCATTTTTACATGAACTCTTTTTACCAGAGGCCAATTTTTTTTATTTCTGCCTATTTGTTTTGCGGGTGCCTGTGTTCAGCAGTGAAAGTCACACTCCATAGTAGTGGTTAATAGCTCATATGAAAGTAGACACCCAGGGCTTTACGGATTTGCAGTTTTTCATAAGTATTTCTTTCTTTTTTTTTTTTTGCCTAGTCTACTAGGTTTAAATGTTATCATTTTAATTGTGGCAGTTGTACACAGTATTTTCCTATAAAAAAAAAAGAGCTTTAGTTGTGTTGTTCGTTTGATCTCGTTACCAATGTTACTGTGGAGAGTTATGAATTGTTTGACCAACAGGGGGCTCAAACCCCTCCCCTTTCCCATCATCCTGCTCACCAGCAGCTAGCTAAACACAGATCCAAGACTCTCTACACAGAGAAACCCAACAGTGTCCTGACTCATCTTATAACCGACTTGCAGCAATAAAATTATGCCTTTGTTTATACTGATTGAAAATATCTGATAAGTCAATCCGCCAGCAGAATGGAACACTAGTGTATTGTGAGAAAGGAGTCACCAAATATATCGTACCATATAGTCGCTCTGATCTTATATGTTTGTATTTGTGTTCGTAGATTGCTAGAAGTCATTCTGTGGTAAAAGTCAACAAAGTAATACTATAGATATCTCGCTACCATATGTGCCTATTGTGCTACCAGTTAACATCCTATTAAGTTCGTGAGCTAGCTATGTTTTTTAGCAAACAGTAATCTAGCTGTGATCAGCTACTTTGGATTCTGTTGTCAGGTAATCCTACAGGCTACCAAACACTAGTGAATAAACCAATGTCACATGATGTGAGATGGTCCTAAAGCCTCATGAATCCTGAGTACTAAGGTTCATTTTTCAATCAACAGCGACCTTTGAATGCTGCTACTGCTGCAACAAAAAGTGATCACTGATCTGTATAATAATGACAAATGTGCAATCAGAGAAACACTAACGCAGGCCAATTCAGCTGTTTGGGTTGACTACACTACACACAGCAATATTTTCCAGGGTTCCATTAACACCTACAAGTCCAGACAGTAACAAATGACACAGGAGGCGCTCATTCAGCCCTGGGGATTTCGCTGTATACAGTGGGGTATAGTGAATGGAGAATGTACATGTGTGTGTATTTAGATCTGGCTCAGTATGAGCTCTGATCCCTCTGACCTCAGTCTCACACACTGCTGCAGAATTTCATATGCTTCAGCCACCGGCTGCATGTGCGTGTAGAGTAGAGCGTGGGTGTGTGGGGTCACCTGGGAACATCTGAGACGTGGGTGAGTGAGTGGGAATGCTGGTGTGTCTTTTACTCTAGTGTAACATAAAAGTCTGGGAGAGGTCACAGATAAATCTTTTTTTTCCCTTTACACTTAGAGTAACTAGAGAAATAGGCCTAGAGATCACCCTGAACAACATTTATTTTGTCGCTTCTTTGAAAATCATGCGGAAATTGTAATATAACAACTTATTAGTATTAGTTCTATATTAAGGTTTATTTTACATAAGCTGTTTAAAACAAAAAGATATACCAAACTGGGCATAAAGATATTAAATAAAGCTATTAATTAGAGCCCAGGTCACACTGATAGGCTTTGATTATTATTATTTTTTTAATGAAGCAAGCTAATAGCTTCTATGAATTTCTTAATTACAGTCTGTTACTAGCTAGCTAATTAGCATTCTGTTCCCGCACTACTCAGTGACCTGTTGTCTTGCATGGTATTTTTGACTTGCTTGGCGAAGCAAGACTGTCGACTGAATGGTCCTTCTAACACATCTGGTCCTGACTTGGCCTCCACAGCTGAGATGATCTAAAACTGCTTCTGTTTTAGCCTCACCAAAATACCAAAGTATAGACTTCCCATGAAGCATCGAGAGCTTTCCACATAGCTCACAAGTACACTCCAATTCAAGCCCGTGTAGCCGATAACGGAAGAGGTACAACATTTGAAATGGTTTATATGCTGACCTCTATTCTAGACGCACTGATATCTGTTATGACAGTTTGTTTTCAGTTTAACAATGGGCCCTTATTGTGTAGTATTAGCAAATGAATGCCTGTGGCTAGACCAGAGTATCTGGTGCCTATCAGCCATGAGGTCATACAACAAATAATGACATGCATATGCCTGTCCTCAGTAAAATGCACCCTAAGGAACGACACCTGTATGTGAGTGATCTGATATAGTAAATGCCTAATCTCCATTTATGACCGTTATATATGACCAGACACAAAGTTTCAAGCAAACAAACGTAAAGTTGGAAAACTGGACAGTGAATTTAACATGTCTGGTTTTGAACTGGGGGTTAGACAGACCTCGTGAAACTTCATCCATGCCAAATGTGCTCTCCTGATCTGTACGGTATGTGCTTTAGGCTGTAGCATTCACACCTGTCAGCCATCTTTTCAGTTTCCACAATCATGAGCATTCCATGCTTGCACTCTTTGCTTGTCGCTATGCTGAAAACTGTCATTCTCATCACACCCTGAGAAGCCTGTAAGGCTGAGTTAAGACCAATGGATCCTTTTTCAACATCTAACCTTAACCATTGGGAAGTAAACTACAGTACAATGAGTGGGAAAAGGCCACATTTCTGCTGTGCTGTCATCGGCTCTGTAGGAAAACAGATCTAACAAGCTGCTAGCCAGGATACCTGCAGGGCATTGTGGTTAATTGAAAGGGGAGGGGAGGAGGGTAGATGGAAGAATGGGGAGACAGAATGGGGAAAATGGAGAGGACTGACTTTGGATGAGGTTACTGTCCTGAAGCGATGTCAAAACCTTCCTTTTGTATGATGAGAGACAGGGGTATTTGAGAAGAGAGTGGCTTCAAAATAGAGTAGACACTTCTTTACATCAGTGGGATTTCCAGTTTAGGATAGTTTCGAACAAATTTAGGACAGAACTAGCTTTTTTCAAGTAAGTTAAATTACATTCCTTTCAACAGAATTGGCCATGATCGATGGTTCTGGTGTGAATAAACTGAATAAGCAAAATTTCACCGTTAGTCTTTTGAAATTTGCATTATTGACCAGTAGTATTATTGCAGTGACCATGTACGTATGTACGAAGTTGTTGTAGCTCTCAAATGATTACTTACAGTATGTTAGCGATTTTTTACTTTATTTGATGTTCGATATATATTTTGTTTGATTGAGTCTAATAAGTGTTTAATGATTTTTTAAAAATCCACTAGCTAGCCTACAATCCTGCTTGAAGTACCATAACAGAAATGCATGTGTTTAAGCTAACAAATTTATATGACATATAAAACTTTATATTTAGTTATGTCACGGAAATTGAGTTATCGGTGTCCCAATGTGTAGTGAGCCAGGGTGCTTAACAGTGCCCAAACTCGTCTACACAATATACTGACTCACATCCTAGGGAGCTAAATATGAAAGAAGTGCCATGCTACAAAGTCAGTCATATCGCTGGATTAGATCATATCTTTTACTTTTGTGTTGTTTACTGTTTCTGGTTTAGCTCAGACAGGTTGGCAATAAACTCTCAACAAACCCTCAGTATACGGAACGCAAGCTGAACTCTCGATATACCAAATCTGAAAGGGGGCTTGATTTAATACCCGTAAATGAATTAAGAAAATGTAAAAAATGTTTGTTCAACTACGGAAACCAGCAACAAGTCGGGGCGTATTTCTCACCACGTCTTCCACTTTTTCAGAGTCCAAACTCTGTAGCTGCGACTTTGGAGTCGATACTTATGAGTAAACGTAAACTGTAGGAGGTCTCACTTCTCACACAGAGGTTCAATTCTGATGTCACATCTCCTAAAAATGAAGGTTACCTCCTTAGCCTGCATTGATCTCAGAGTTGAAGAGGTCATGGCCTGAAATTAAAGGAGGCAGGTGTTGTCTGCGTGTGCTGTGTGTGTCCGGAGCCACTGCGGCCTGAACATGTTCCGTTTTGAACACAAACACAGGTCTTGGTCTGCTCTGTCGTCTGCAGCTCAGCCCGTCTAGCCGATACGTCTGGCACACACACGTCTGATTTAGTTACAGTGGCCGGAGTGTGTGCTGTCATACAGCGCTGTGTTCTGGGTGTGGGTGATTGTGGCACAGGTGGATAGTCTCCAACCCCCCCGCTTTAGGATAGCGGGCTGTTTCAAACGCTGCTTGTAATATGAATTTGATATTCTAGGGAGATCATTGACACGTTTTGGAAGAGAGTTTTGACATATCGAGGGAGTTGGACAATCTTTCTACAAGAAGATACAAGAAGTGTGGAATCTTCACTCACACACTCACACACACTCACACATACGGACAGCTTGTGCTACTGTAGGTCTACTGTACGTTTGCCTAGTCACGCATTCCTCATTCTCACTTTTCATTTTAATGGAGGTTGTTTCAGTTCTTGATTTCTTTGGCTGTGACTGAGAGGAACTGTCTGTGTATTATCAGCTGTGCTGTCCTTTCACATACAGACCACAGCTGCTTCGCTCCCTCTCTCCCTCTCTTTTTGTTCCTCCCTCTCTTTCTTTCTATGTTCGTGTAATTAGGTGCCTGACATGACACGGTATCGTCTCTGCTTTGCAGCTGTTGCAGTTCCACTGTCAGTTTGATAGGCACCCTGTTAAAAAAAAAAAAGCAGAGCGAGTGCACAAAATAGGGAGGGGACACAGGACAGTGATTGAGAGATAAAAAAATTGATTGAGAGATTTAGGGAATGAACAAAATAGAGACATGCAGCTGCTCACAAGCCCACTTAGTGAGAGAGGGAGAACTAATGATGCGTGGCCATATCGATTCTTTATCCTGCTCGGATTTGGGGAACAAGCAGACGCTGGAGCTCGTCTTCATCGTCAATGCTATGGACAGCAAATCAGGCCACAACGTATTCAGTGACGCTAACAGACCAGGTCTCAAAGGGGTTATGCTTTTTTGAATCTCCCTTAAGGACATGTGTGAAGGGCTGCTATATGGATTTAGTTTCTAACAATTCACTGGGAATCTGGTAGGATTTTATGTAGCATCACAGTATTTTCCATTCCCCCCAATCTACTGTACAGGTAAGGGGAATTCTCATTATAGCATTATATTTATAGCATCAGTTTAGATTTTGACACACACCAATTTCAGTAATGATGCTTTGCCAAGGTATTTACCATTGATTGACATGTGCAACAACAAATCAATTCAACTCACGTACGCCCCAACACGCACAGTTCACACCCATGTACGGTATGACTACTCCATCATCAAGGTCAGGGGAGAGAGGAAAGCAGGGAGTGGCCGCATTGGTGGCACAGGGGGGCAGCTTTCTCTCTTGTAACAAGCCTTGCCATCCAATTTCAGACTTCCAACTCCAGAATAGTATAATGCAAGTAAATATACACTCTGTGGCAAAAAAGGGACAAAAAATTGTATTATTACAAATCTGTAAAGGAAGAACTATTCAGCATTAACTTACATTGCATGTTGCGTTGCTCTACTGTATACTGAATTAATTTTTTATTCATTGCTAAAATTTAAACGACTCAATTTTTTTTGCTCTGCACCACAGGGTACAATACTTTATTTGTGGCGCCACCCATTAATATATTCCTGCACCTCCATTTTGTCACGTCATGTCTAAAAACCTAGAAACCCCACTGGACAGAAGTATGTGTGTAATTAAAACACACTCAAATGTACACGCAGTTTTGCTAGATGGTTTTTAGTCTATAAGTTCAAACCAGAAACTGCTGCCACACACACACACACACACACACTGTCACGCTCTGTTATTTGAGCAATGGTCTATCATTAGATATATAGCTCCTGTAGTTATAACAGAAAAGGAAAGCTCCACGCCCTATTTAAAAAAAAACACACACACACACACACACACACAAAAAAAAATAAAAAAAAATAAAATAAAACAGTCCCAATATACCATGCTCGACAATCCTGCTACCATAAAATACCAGAACAGTCCCTGGGATTAGAAAAAACTTCGCCACTGCATTCTGGTTTGTCAAAAAAAGCGCAACATACTCTTGAAAGAACAAATATAGTCAGCATACCGCATAATATACAGTATTTTCCATTTCTGGCTCCAAATGGAAGACCACTGCGAGAGGTTAATGACTAGATTTGATTTCCCAGCAGCCAAATGCACATACATTATTTTGTGAATCAACTTTTCACTGAAATGTTTCTGCTGCTCATTCATGCAGCATGACTCGACTCGGTTCACCAAACACCCCTCAGATGTGAAGTGTTGAGTTAGGATTTGCTTTCATCAGCTGTCGTTTCTTCATCTCACATACACACACACACACACACACACACACACACACACACACACACACACACTACACACCCACACACACACGAACACTGAAAGCGGCAGCTCCACACATGAGTGTTCTGCAATCACATAGGCTAACCCCGAAAACTTGGCAACTTATAGACTGGGTGTTTTCTGAGAGCGGCTTTCAACCGCTCACATTCCAGCAAGTCCAAAAAAATAAATGCCTGGTAGGACTCGAGGAAGTCCTGCTCCGCAACACACATTCGTCAAATGATGGACGTGGCCGTGGGAAGCCTAGACACACATATGCTTGTAAACCGAGAGTACTGAAGTCTGGAAGTGTGTTGAAATGGTTTTAAGACAGTGACTGGATGGAATGTGAAGGGTGTCTGCTGCTGATGTGTGTGTTTGTGTGAAGCGGTATATAGAGAGTCGAGATGCTCCGCAGCAAATGATCGGATCTCGCAAAGTTCAGCTTCTTAGATGTGTTTGTCAAAGAAATATAACAGCACCATCTTAATGTCTGTCAGCTCCTGTTTTTCAACACATTTTGTTTGAGTGTCTTCAATAAGACCCCAAAAAGGTCCAAAATAAGTACCATTTCTTGTAGCATGCATCCGATTTTATAGAACTGTTAAGCAACAGTAAGGTGTGCTTTTATAGGAATATAATCAACGACAAGATGGTGTGATGCAGCCTGATATGAAGTGGAGTTACTAGTAACACCCCAAAAGTTGATTATTTTCAAATAATAGCGTGCCCTGAAATGTTTTATTCCTCTTATACCTCAGCGATTTGTCAACGAAAAAACATAGCGTTATGGTTTTATCCATCTACGGTTACATTTGAAGTTGCGGAACATGTTCATTCTCATTATCACTTATGTAATATGAGCGATAAACAGTCGTTCCCCTACCAGGCTTTTTTGAAGTTAACAAGAACAAAACAAATGCAGCTTGTCATCAAACTGAGAAATCACAAAGCCCTCAATCTTGTGGGGAAAAAAGCGTAAATACTGGAGACTCCTTACAAAATGCTTCTCGTTTTTCAGAAAATTTTTACAATATAATGCCCTTCAAGTCCTTCAAGTATTTGATTGAGCGAACCGTCTGACACCTCATGACCAATCAGATTTGAGAATTCAGCAACAAAAGGTATTAACGTACACTACAAGTCAAAAGTTCAGACACACGTTCAGACACAAAGTTCAGACACTTTATTTTTTCCACTCAACACAAATGGAACTTTGGGAATTATGTTGTGATAAAAAAAATCCTCAATAAATCAAAATTATATCATAGCATCTTCAAAGTAGACACCCTTTTCCCCTAGAAATACCAGAAATGTATTCTTGGCATTTTCTCAGCCAGTTTCTTGAGGAATTTCCCTGAGATGCTTTTTAAACAGTATTAAAGGAGGTCCTACCGATGCTGGACACTTACTGGCTGCTTTACAGAATATTTCACTCCAATTCATCAGTTTAAATTTTTTTTTTCTTGTAAATAAAATGTTAGTTTTTTAATGAAAGAAATGAATATGTTGGCACAATTATATTTTTGCCTACAACACTGATGTCACGATCATGAAGGTCTTCAGATCACCTTAAGATCAAAAGGTTTTTAAGATCTTGAGAAACATTTCAGTCGAGTGTCTCCAAACTTTTGACCCGTAGTGTACGTATCGTTCTTTAACACAGAACCGTAATAGAGACCATCTGTAAGTTCTGACTGTATAAATGTTGGAGGATTTATGGCCCAGAACTGCCAAATTTACTGCAGTAATACTCAGAAGTGATTTTCTGGCACAGTAAAGTGAATCCTACACTCCCATTTTTCAGTCCGAAGGGAAACACTTAAACATTTTTATACTCGTATTAACCGCACGGTGAACGTTAATTCTTCAACATGTTTCCAGATCTCCCGACCCTCTGAAGCAATCATCACTGTCTGATGTCATCGACGTGCGCCTGATTGACACGAACCAGAGATGCTGTTAAATATCCATCCGTAATGCAATCACACAGACTGTGTTACACACACTTAAAGATCACTGTGACTTAATCCCGAATCTCCTCCCACCACCACACGCATTCACTTCAACCTCCTGCTTATGAAAAAAGTGAATGTGTCAGGGCAGCATGAGTGCTCGCAGCAATTTAGAGCACCGAGAGGCTGATGTGCTCAAGTGCTAAATCACTCTAGTCTTCTTATCTCATCCTCTGAACTACGAATAGAGCTTGACACAGACACTGGCAACACTGTAATAACTAAACCCTTCTGTGATATGATGGTATGTCATTCTTGGTATGTGTTCTGTTTCAGATTAGTCTCATATGTGTTCAAAGGATCTTGCCCACACACACACACACACACACACCAGGAAGCTACTGCCAATGAGAGGAGATTTGTCATCAGCTAAAGGAGATGGAAGAATGGACAATTTAAAAGCTCCAAAATATGGACTCCATGGGCGACACAGGCATTTCTCTGTAACCTAGATCATTTTTCATGTAGAAGAAGAAAGGGGAATCAAAGTTTGGTTGGACCAATGGGCCCTATCCAATTTCCACAGTTATGCAAACTTTCCTTTCTGCCTTCTTTAGTAGTAAAAGACAGATGAGTTTAACATTTACTACTGATGATCAACAACACAGGACAGACATGTTGGTTCAACAACCCGAGAAAGATGATAATAACTGAATTTACACAAATGATCCAGTTCAAAAGTTTACACACGCTCGATTCTTAATACTGTGTGTCGTTACCTGGATGATGTGAGCGTTGTTCATGAGTCCCTTGTTTGTCCTGAGCAGTTACACTGCCCACTGTTCTTCAAAAAAAATCCTCCAGGTCCTGCCAGGTCCTAACGAGCACTCTATATTTAGCCTAGTCAGTGAGGTTTCCAGGACAAGAGACTTGGGAGCACATTGGAGCTTCCACTTGCCTAGTTGATTAGCTAATACATTTATGATTTGTTGACAAAATACTCATTCAGTAGCTTTTCATCCTTATCCATGATGAGATCTCTGTGATCTCCAGCCACCATTAATCCTACCTAAGCATACTTATATCCTCCTAGGTAAGTTCTATTATGCCCGCTCAGTGATCGACAAACATGGAAGATATTCATCATTCAGCTGTTTTGTTGAACAACAAACACTCCTTTTTGAAGATTCAAAAGACATTTTGGTGTCATTAGAAGTCTCCATTATCCTTTTTGATGAAAAGCAGTATTTTTTTCATAGAACTCTCTTTGTTTGCAAAAGGCGCCATTTCCTCTGTTGCTCTATTGCATCTGTTTGTTTTGGCTCCATTCATATCTACTTCAGCATACCGTACACCAAACCTTTCGCTCCATTCAGGCTCGTATAGTATACATGTACACAGTGTGTCTTTCATGGGAAATTCATCTATCGCTATAAAAAACCCACACACTCATAGCAAATCAGAGTGCTTCCTGTAAACTGCCATTCTGTCAGCGTGTGCACCTGCAGCTTCTATTCGCTGTCGTTTGTTTGAAAGGGGAAAAAAAAAAACAAATAAAAAACGGATTAGTCTATAGTCTCAGGTAAGATGTTTTAAACAGGGGCATGTTCAGTACTACATAATAAATTGCTGTTGGAAGAGCAAGTATCTCTTTGTTGACTGAACCCTTGAGGGTTATACTGTGAAGTTTTAATTACAGATTACTCTTGGCCAACAGCCAACCGAAATAGAAAACCAAAACCTGTCTTGGCTCTTCGCAAGAATTTGAATCTGCCAACATTTTTGAAATGCTTCATAGCTTTGTTGTTCATCGTTTGCATTGTTTGGTAGGCTGGATTGAATTTCTTTCCTGGTTCAATGGAGGATTCCTCAACTTTTTTCGTTTGTCAATCGTCCACATCATCATCTACATCGGTTTGATGACATCTACATTTGTTGAGTACCCATCATGCTTCTTTTCTAAGGAAAGCCGTCATTAAATACATGAAAGACTCAATGCCCTAAGGCACTGAACCAGAATAGAGCAGATTCTCTTTGAAGGTCAACAGATGATTGTCATATTCTAAATACCATAACTACATTAGTGTCTGGGAAAAATGCCTTTTAAAATTCTCAAAAATATCCAACCAATTACTACCTTCTCACCAACTGTTGAAAAGCTTGGAGCATTCAGCTTTCATCTAGGTAACGGAATGTGATGGTTCATTTTGAAACCCTGGGAAAAGGCCTAGTGGTTTGTCAGTCAACCACACTCCAAGAAGAATTCAAGAAATTATTACAAACACATGATTCTGTGCTCAAACGTAATTAAATTGAGTTGTAATACCTCTGTACAAAAGGCCCTAACAACTTCCGATTATTTGTTTAGGAGTCCCATGAAGCCACTACAGACAGAAAAAAATGTCTGCCTTCCTCTAAAATTTACTAACTCGTAGGTAAATAAAGCATTTACGCATTGTTTTTTATTATACATCTTATAATAAAGAATACATTGCTTCACAGCATGCGGGTAAATCCCTCCCGACTATTGAGTTATCCACGAAAGTTTATGGAAAATTGTATTTTACGTCCCCCGGTCATAGGGAAATACATTTAGAATATTTTGAATAATTAGAAAGCTGAGTAACACTTCACTACGCAAGAACAGATATAAGTAAAAAGAAAGAAGGATAGACTCAGGGGCAGAACGTAGCTTTGGGGTAATAATAATAATAATAATAATAGTAGTAAAAATGTTTACAATGATTATAATATAATCATAGGGAACTTGTGCATAGATGGCCAAATATAAAGCACCAAGACGCTCAGAGGGAACAGAGATTAATGGCGGTGCACTTTATTTCTGACAGTCGGACATTTCTGTAGGCCACATGTACACTGTAATATGCATGCTGTAACACAGTATATGAAGAAACACACCCACTTCCACACACAGATGTGTTAGCACACAGTTTACAGTTGCAAATGTTAGTAAGCAACATGTCAAGACATGCATAAGGCTTTTAATATAGTATTACTCATCGCTCTGTCTGTCTGTCTTGCTCTCTCTCTCTTTCTCTCTCTCTCTCTCTCTCTCTCTCTGTCTCTCTCTACCTCTGTCTCTTCTGTATTTCTGCTGCCCTAAATACTCATAACACTGCTTCTGTAAATTCATTTTTACTCAGTAAATTCAAGCGTTCAGACCCTGACGTCAAAACCAAACAGGATTGAATTCATTTGCAGCATTGTGTTTGACAGCAGTAGCAAACGGTCTTATCTCTTTGAGAAAACATGATAAGGAAATCAAAATATTGAAACAAGACTTGTGAAGACCTCGCCCCTCGCTCAGACCTCAGACTTTTGCCTCTTCAGGCTTTATCTCTGCGTGATTACGTGATGTTTTCGTCAAGCAATTCATCAAGACTTTCAGACAGCTAGCTCTCGTCTCAGTCACGGCAGTCTCCTCAGAGCCAGCGTGTGTGGCAATGGTTTATTCATAGCAGATGAAAAGGGAGATTTTAATCACTCAGTGAGCGGAAGGACAGTGTGCTGTGCGTGTGTGAGTGAGGTGAGTTCACTGACAAGTGAGCTGTTTTCACTGATCTGAGATGTCTTCAGGGAGGAACTCTGGAACACACAAGTGCAGCCATCAATAACGCGTTTAACGTGGCCTTGACAACTTCGGTTTGGACGTGCCTCACACTAGGTCTATGAAGCACAAAAGGGAGGTTCTACTTGGAACATTTTCTGAAGAGAAAACAGTCAGATGTAAGGTTCTACACCTGTACCTCTATTCATAATTCACAGTAACAAACTGGAACAATTTAAGATGATAACCATGGTTTCTAACAGTGGAAATTGGACAAGGCAGAGTTAAAAATTATTTGATCAGGGCCAATGGTCCAAAAATTAGAATGGTTTAATGACATCTTTCATACTCAAACATGAACTCAAATGTTACAAATATTCAAAATTTTAAAAAAATTGAATACAACTTGAATACAAGTGGACTGAATTTTTCCACCAGGGTTTTTCTTTCCATTTTTATGTGTTACATCTCAGGCTGAAGGTTTCCTGCCAATCCATGCGCCTAGTCACGATGTTTCTCCCACCCAAACACCCACAAACAAAATCAATTAGCATTAAACAGGCCACTATTCACTACAGGTAAAGGCCGTGCTTCTCAGTGTACTTCTCCTTGACGGCGAGGCTGCGAATGAGTGGACAAAGAAGTGCAGTCGTGACACCAACAATGGAGATAACCCATGCCCACACATACACGTGCATGTGTGCACACATACGCGCAGGTATCCTCCTGTGTTGTCATAGAAACATGTCAAAAAAAAAAAAAAAAAAAAAAAAGAATAAATGGAAAGGCTGTAATCTGGCATTGGAGAGTGTACGTGCTTAGTCATCAACTGCCTACATGGCAGCTCCCACTTATATACTGACGTACACTCATGAGTTATGGACTGACAGATGAGATTAGATTCCTGTAAGAAAATGTCAATGTTAAACTAATGTTTATAAATCAAAGCCTCAAGTAAATAGAATGGAAAGAAGCTTTGAAATTTGAATACCGTGCTTCACAGTTGAATAAGATTTGAATGCACAAAGCTGATGAAACACACAGAAAGCCCTAGGTAAAAACTTAAAGCGCACCTATTATGGTTTTGAAACATGCCTAATTTTGTTTTAAAGTCCTCATACGATAGATTGACGTGCATCCAAGGTCAAAAAACACTTTAACGTGCTCATAATTTAAACTGCAGCATTACCTTCCCCCAGTGTCAAAAACGACTCGTTAAATGATTCGTTCTAAAGAATTCATTTTAAACTCCTCCTTTCAGAGAGCATACTCTGCTCTGATTGGTCTGATTGGGGCTTTTTGTTACAAACCTATGTAGGTTAATTCAGGAAGTAAGTCTGGAATTACTAACGACTCGTTTCAGCTGTTCAGAATCGGTTCCTTCTTTTGGGAGTCAATAACTCCGTTTGTCGTGTGCTTCGATTTTTGAAACTTTGCAGACAATTTTTCAGTCACGAACAGCTACATAACACGCTACATGAAAGGTCATATTTGAAAAAACATATTAGGTGCACTTTAAATGATAAATAAATGAAAAGAAAGCAAGAAAGAATGAAAGAAAGAACGAGACCACCCCACAACATGCACCTATAATCTGTTCTATAGTATCCAGTTTTGGTTGCATAGTATTTTTGCTGTTATTACAGAATCTCAAACAAACAGTGGTGATGTGGTTAGATTTTGCTTGATTTTATAGTAACAAAGTTACACCTTTGACAACTCTAACCTAATCCATGGTACCGATTTATACACATTAGGAATCTTCAGGAATTCCTTTTTAAAAAAGCGACACGTTGTAATTACGGCATTACAAAACCCAACAGCGAAATGAACCGAAGGATTTGAGGTCAAGAGAAAGCTGACAAAAGGACCTGCCTGAACAATATGCATCAGGACTAAAAACACATCTTCTAGCCAAAAACGCAAAATGCTACACCCACACAATACAAACACACGTGGGTTGACTGTACTGTACAGTATGTCACCCTACTTAAACACTTGTAATCATCTCATCAGCTCCCGCTTCTCCTCAGGTATGCACTTTAGATGGTGTCATTACAGTAATGGCCTTAATTCATGCCGGCCTTCCGCTTCATCACTGTTTGAATACTGCAGCAGCGGTGATGAATGGAACAATGCCAGTTTCGGCTTAAAACTGGCACAGGCATTGTGGGAAAAAAACCTTATGATGCTCCAAGTTGTATCACGTTTGTTTAAAGAGGTTGATTAAGCATAAAGGTATGCATGCGACCGCGGGTGTTGTGTACTACAAAAGATTCTTGCCCTGGAGTGTGACAGATTGGAATGCACCAACAATGTTATAGTTGACTCAAGTGAGAAGTCATTACATATAAAGTCACACATATATATATATATATATATATATATATATATATATATATATATATATATATATATATATATATATATACGTATACAATTTAATGCTCAAGCAATACATTATACACCCCCTGTGTTTGTTACATCACAGTGAATCAGTAACATGAATATGAAGTGTTTATGTGAACTCCAGTCATTACACAATCTCAGTGAGTAGGTGTGTGAAAAAAGGAAGTATCATAGGATGTCAAATGGCAAACGCTGGAACCCGTAACAACATAATTTATTAGTTACAGAGGGATATAAAATAATAGCTACGTAATTATAATGTGCAGTGTTATAATCGTGATTTGCACACCACTATCAGGACGAGCGCTAAACGTTTACAGTAATTAAGTTCGTCACGGGATGTCCAGTCGTCATGGTATTATTAAGATCCACATCAGATAATGCTGAGGTAATTACAGTGACTCCTTTTCACTGTCACAGCACAGTGACTGCAGAAATAAAAATCCTTTTAATATGTAGCAAGGGAAGGCTTTCGACAGAATATACAGTAAACAATGATCAGTAAGTTTATGAGCTAAGCATCCACAAATCTTCCTAACATTGGCTATAACATGCTATAATTGGCTATAGCACTGGATATAATTAGATTTCGTCAAAACACTAATGTTACTGATGGTGTGATGTGAGCGTGCAAATTACATTCGACCTCTGAATGTTTAGTTTGTTATATTATTCATTTTACTTTATTATATTAATCTTCAGCAGACACTAAGGCTGTTTGAGACACCTCAGCTTGCGACAGTACCCCCACCCCAACAACCCCCTTTAAATAGTCTAATGCTAGCATTACCTCATTGCAAAGTCTTGCCAACCTTTATGTCTGTGTCAGTTCTGAGTCTTGTCTTGAATGTTGACTTTTTATTATTGTTTGAAACTAAAGTTCATTACAGTCCATTGTCCTGCAATGATCAAAGCCACTTCCTTCTCCTTCCTAGTGCATTCAGATTTTTCACAGAATAAACACTATAGTAAAATATATGTGTCTGGAAAAGCTCACCAAACCAAAGGATGTGTGTGTGTGTGTGTGTGTGTGTGTGTGTGTGTGTGTGTGTGTGTGTGTGTGTGTGTGTGTGTGTGTGTGTGTGTGTGTGTGTGTGTGTGTGTGTGTGTGTGTGTGTGTTTTCTTCTCCAAAACTAATGGCACAGCAGTAGGTCCTTGCTACAATTATATAAATAAACCAAATAGACAATGGCCTACTTTCCACAAGAAACAGGAAGACAGTGAGGATTGTGGTAGTTACATACAAAAGACATTTGACCTATTAATAACCCTTTTTACCTCACTACCATCCAAAGTAATTGTTCCTTAAGAAATACACCGAAACCTGTTTGCTTTCATGCAAAGATAAAGACAAAGCAGAACATGACAGAAATGTGCTTAACCTGATTCTATGGGATCTACTCAGTTTTGAACTAGCTGAAAGCTAAAGGAGTGACTGCAAAACCTGCATTGTCATATTTTTCCAACAGAGATTTCAGTAATCGCTTTTAACACCAAAAGTGGGCTTTAAGATGAGAGAACATTAACACTTTCTTGGACCCTGCATCATAAACTTGTATCATAGCCTGGTCGTAAATATGGCATGGTGGATGCCATTTAGTTTCACTAAATTGGTATGACTCAAGCAAAGTGTTACCAACACAGCGACTATTTTTTTTTTCATTCCCATGAACTGGCAAAGGATTTTGAAGTAGTGCAGCAAAAAATGTTAAGGGAAGTCAAAAGATGTTGAAAGGAAATCATGAGTGCTCACTCTTGTAAAGAGGGTGCATTGACCTTAAATTCCCCATAATAAATCTACTTGATGGACAGGTTTAGCTGGCCAAATGACCAAGCTATTACTGAAATAATGATAAGATTAGTGTCTAGGTGAACAGACGCACTAATGAGCCGGATTGCTTCAGGTCGGAACAACCTAGAAAGAAGGTTCTGCACCTTCTTTTTTTAAAAGTTAGTCCCTGTGAGGGAGGATGCAGTGGAGACACAATGACCGGAATTAAACAGTCTGCTCATGACTGGCAAACAGGGCTAGAAATATGTTATGCATGCATGCCATGTTCTGGTGAGGCAGAATTCGATCGGAGCGGGTGGAGAAAAGGTGTGTGTGCTCAACCTGCTCCTCTCTCTGTCTTCTTTAAGGGCAAGAGCATTCCTGGGTTGTGTCATCTTATTAGAAGTCATGAATACATTCTAAAACACCTTGAATTGTAAATGCTCCAGCGCATTTATACCCACTATTTTTTACACAAAACATATTTTCAGAGTGAAACGACTGTCTGTGACATTTAGCGAAATGGGTGTACACCCAGGTTCTCTTCATCAGCTGGGAATCTAGGGTGAGTCTGAGCATCACGCAAATCTTTACACTTCTTTAAACAAAGAAGCCCGGCTTCTTGAACAAATACTCACGCAATGGCATTGTTAAACAGTGCCAGAAGACAAGACATGAATATTTTAGGAGACTTTTTCCCGGCACAAACAGTATTGTGTACGTTTGTATCAGTCTCATCTCGTATTCATCTCTGCCGTCTTTTGTGTCCTCGTTTTCTTTTTCTCACACGCCAAGATTCCCCGTGTGAGTGCACACAGGGAGTTGAAGTCATTATCAGAGACATTACCAGAGAACCAAGCATCAGACCTTAGGTTAATGGGAGGTTAGGCAGATAACATGCTTTTAACGCTTCTCCTTCTGTCTGTCACTACCTTTGACACACAAGTGCTTACTGGAGAGTCTCTCATGTGCAAGTGTAGAGTTTGGGAGGTGATTAAGTGGCTAGCACATTGAGTTTGGTACTTTGAAGATTGGGAACACTTAGATGCAGTAACATATAGCAGGTCCAGTTGCATAATTTTGGCTAACTGTGACATTTAACATTGAATTTGATTACCATATATGGTTGGAACCTGATTTAATGCTCCAGAGTCAATAAACTTTGCCAATTTATCTACACTTACAGAAGATAATTGATGTCATAATAACTATTAAAGCATCATTAATAATAGTAGTTCATGTAGTAGTATCTATGATTGCAATCTTACACAAGCTACACTTTTAAGACCAGTGTTTCGCATGTCATTCGAAAAAGAATGACTAAAATCCTTTTTAAACGTCTAATCTCATAGAACAGATCATTTGGCATTACAAAATATTCCAGAGGCACAATGCATAACACAATGTCAACACTTCCTTCCACAGTACAATAACAACTATGCATTTGGTTTCTATTTAGGGTGTCGTACATTTCTTACACACACCTTGCCCATCACATTGCACATTAATCACAGATTAGTCACTGAGAGTATCAGGAGGAAGTTCACTGGAGATCCCCATCCTACTTAATGACATAGAACAACAACCTGTATTCATGTTGTCTGGTGATGGTATAGGGATGTCAAGGTGATGTGTTGTAAACACTGATGACACACTGATGGAGTAAAGACAGGGCTGAGAGAAACACAGCATAACATATTGATTGTAAACAAGCCTGTTGACAAGAATGGACAATTATACACTTGTAAATGAAAAAGAATAAAAAAATATATATTTAAGGCTATCGCCAGTGTCATACCGACTTTAACCAAATCTTCAGTCGTAGATATTAATGATTCAACCTTACAAAGTCCACAACTTTTAGTAAATGGTCTTTCCAGTTTTTATAAATATTTTAATAAGAATTTTATAAGAAACTCTATTATTGTTGGATCCAATCCTCCATGCAACTCAAGGTGGCTTAAACCCCACCATTTATAATCTGGACAGTACCTTTTAAATATAAATCTGTTATCTCTACCTCATTTTGGGTTGGACATGACAACAAAATCTAACAAAACCTTAAATTTAAAACCATATGATATTTTACTTTGTTTACAAAACCTAAATTTTCCTGAAACACAAAATTACATCATTAATCTTTTAATTATTGTAATTTTACATTCACAAGATAGGAGTAACTATAAAACAAACAAACCCATATATTACCTTCTGTAACACTGATCTTAATGTATTATTTGAAACCCTTTCAAACATGAGAATACAAAACGAACAAGAAACTTAAGAAAACAATAAAAACATTAAAGCTCACAGCACATTTCTAGCAGTGGGACAGGGTCCTCATCTCTTCAGTGCTCTCTAAGTAATATGTTTCAGCTGGTTAATAGATTTACTGTTAACTGGCTAATTAACCAAAATGAATTAAGCATGTTTTAATGTCATGAGCTCACTGTTTGCAACTGTGACCTCACGTTAACTAAAAACCAAGCTAACGAGTTTACCGTTACCTCAAGATGGAAGCTAGTGTAATTGAATTAAAATACTTCTGAGGGATAAATTGGACTTTTCAACAACCTCATATATATTTCAATCTAAATCATATATTAAAATAAGAGATTGAATTAACACATAATGTTTAATCTCTAACCTATATTTTATACCTCAAAAAACTATTATGATAAATGTTAGGTTCAGATTACTTCTTCTACAGTCAGTGCTAATTACCTTAACATGACCTAGCTGAACAAACAACTTAAATGTGGTTATAATATGTGAACTTTGACTTGGAAAGCATACTTAATGTGGTTTATGAGATTGTATCTTATCTTAGCTGTATTATCTATTGTTTATGTCAGGCAAGAGAAGGAAAACTTTCAGGACCAGATTTTGAAAAACAGCAGTGTGGGTTTAAATCTTGTAGAAATATGCAAATCGTTGATTGTGGAGACACTGGTCATGTTCAACTGTGTAAGAGTGACACTTCACATCCGTGACACTCTGTGTCCTTGTTAGAGAACAGCTTGTTGACTTGTCTCAATAGACTGACAGTATAAGGCGTGTGTGTGTGTGTGTGTGTGTGTGTGTGTGTGTGTGTGTGTGTGTGTGTGTGTGCATGTGAGCAAGCATACTCTAGGCAAGGTTGAAGATGCATCTATAAACACATTATACTGAGCTTCCCAAAAACAGTTTACACCCAAGACTCATGCTTTCTTCAGTGAATAAACTCACCTTTATACTGTAGACTTGTACTAGACACCTACGATCTGCTGCTGTAATCATAGTCTGTGATGCACATACTGAACATCCTTTCAACACAGTACTGAGTGACTCTATTGTTTACGGTTGCAGAAAAGTAATTTATAAGATTTATAATCCTACTAGTCGGTGTCACCCAGAAGAGGATGGTTCCCTTTTGATTCTGGTTCCTCATACCAGTCCCTCCAGTATTTTGTGATTTTGCGATCGCAGAAATGAACGCAAAATCAAGCAAACACCGCAATATTCGGAGGAGCTTCTGAGTTTTCAAAATTACCTCAGATTTTCTGCAGATTTGAGCCAAGACGCGTCAGCCAAAGCCATCTTCGATTTACGTGCATTGAACATGAGTAAAGCTTAATTCACCAACAAACATCACTGAGAAAGACAATTACCTACAGATCCTCCAGTTCAAGAAGTTTTCCGCAAGAAAGAACATAACACTTCGCAAATTGCATCGCACATTTTTTAAAAACCTGTAGCAAAATCACGCATTTTTGGCCGCAACAATCACACGGAAATCCTGTACATCCTGCTCACATCGTTTCAGGGAGGTTTTCGTTGCCACCGTTGCCTTTGGTTTGCTCATTAGGGATCGAAGTCTGCATCTGGATTTCTGTAAAGCTGCTTTGTGAAATTGTCTAGCGTTAAAAATGCTATACAGTTCAATTTGAATCGAATCTCAGTAGAACACACACCCGTTTCTCATTATATCTTCACAGAGACCATGTCGAAACAATGGTGTTTAAAATTAAATCCAACTTTTAAGACTTTAGGCCTCTAAGCCTCTAGGATGTTAAGCCTCTAAAATAAATGTAACTCCGCCCCTCATTACAGTCCAATTCTGACAGCATTATGAATTCATCTTCTTCTTTCTCTCTTTTATTCAGCTTCACCCTGCTTGTTTGTATCAAGTCAGCATCTACTGTAGTTGCTATTGATCTGGTTTCTATAGTCACATAGCTCATTGCTGTAAATATTGTCAATAGTGAAACTGAGTTTCATTTCCATGTGTGAGATCCCTGTTTCTGCAACTAACAAAAGAGAAAATGAAATGTCAGCAGTGGCATTTCTCTGCACTCTCATGACTCGTGTAGTAACTGTAGTTTGGCTGTAGAGAACCAGTGGAATTTGAATTGTCATATTGTGTATTATGGGAAAATGCTGTATACATTTTGGGGCTGAAAGATAAAATGAGAAATCTACTTTCACTAAACACATCATGAACAATCAGAAGCAGTTTCTAGACCTTCTGACAACCTTGATCATAATTATCTACCTTGGAATCACTGTTGCTTGGACACAGGATACAGAGCAGCAGGGGCTTGTGGGAGTGGTGTGGGTTGGAAAGCTGAATCAAGCCTTCAATCGTCCTCCCACATTGAATTAGTGTAGCACGTTTGATGGATAGTGGAGGATCTACATACATTCAAAATTTCCCTAGAATTTCCCGAATGGTTCATGTTACTTGAACGAGATGATGTACGAAGCACAATTCTCTATCATGATTCCTGTTTCCTGATCCAAAAATATATCTAATATGAAATTTCGAATTTTCTCTCTCACAGTTTTCATCTGCAGTTTCATGGTGGCGGCACCCATCTTCGGTTACCTTGGTGACCGATTTAACAGGAAGGTCATTCTGAGCTGCGGCATCTTCTTCTGGTCGGCTGTGACACTACTGAGCTCCTTTATCACCAAAGAGGTAAGAGATCTGCTTTCTATGATTGTGAAAATAAGACTGTCTTCACAAAGTTGAAACAGGACCAGGTAACAGACTTTGAGATGCTCAGTGGCATTTCATGAATTCTTTTCGAGCACATCAGCGTCTGAGCTTAAGGTAAACGTGCTCCATTTGGTGCAGCTGAAATACAGAATGCGCTGTTAAAATCAAGGTCATAAACGTACTCATTAAGGACTACTGGTAATACAACACTTACGTCCAAAGATAAAAGCTAATCCAATGGTGGTACACTAATACTAATGTACTACCATTTAACAGTTAAGATATTTCAAGCCAACCTTTTTTTTCTTGAAGTACCGCTGAACATATCATGTAAAACCATTACAAATAATCTATATACATAGAATAATACTTAATTTTTAATGCCAGAAAAAATATTAACATGGCCTAGGGACATCTGTATACCATATGCCATTTAAAAGCTCCCATGTCCTTATGCCGTGTCTCATCCCTCTTTACATAGAGGCACTTCCTATTAACACTTTTGAATGGCACTAGCTTGAAATGCTTACTTGTCTGTCCAGTAGTACTTTTGTCATCAACTGTTTTTCTTTTTGTCATCAACTGTTTTTAGCTTGCTGAGTTGCATCCTGGCCATGTTCTGTCAGTTAATACCCCTTGCTATGTTTTTCCAGCAGTGTGTTATTCCCCCCTACCCCACATGTTTAATCTATATCTCAGCTGGCAGCCACTTAATGTAATCAGACCTGCCACCAGGGTAGATCACATCAGGATATGATCGAGCTTTTAGTTCAAGTTAAATATGCTAGGCAACCTAAGCTAATAGAAAGCTATAGGTTTTGTTTCAGTATCGCAGTTTGGGGTTTATTACCAAGCATTTCAGTCAAACCCAGACAGGATTGAGGATTCAGGATTGACAGCACACATCAACATGCTTTGTGAGTTTGTGTGTCTGAGTCTCTAGTCTCCAGAAAGGGCATGAGACAGTCATTCAGAGTGAATGCTAATTAAGAGAAAGGACTGTTTAGCGTGGCCCAGAGCGAGGGCGTATATGTGCCGAGTTTTGATATTTTTGTATCATGTGTTTGGAATCAGTGTCTGTGGTGGGTTCAGGACAGATATGTACCTTAGAGCAAGAGAAATGCATTTATTTCCCTTGAAAGGCATTGACAAAAGGAGCTATTCTGCTTTACAACAACTTACGCTAACATGTGCATGCATACACACACCTGTTCATTAGCATGGGGACTGAATATATGCTTCATATTTCAGTCATCATAAACCAAACCTCAAGACGTGATATTATTAAGATTTTGTATTTAAGCTGTGATTTGTTGTGATACTACAGCACTGTTGAATCTGATTGGTCAGAAGGTGTTGATTCATTCTCTATAACAGCACAGGTCTGGACAGTAGTACCTGCTTTAATTGCAAATTATAGCTTTATATTGATGCACTCCTTATGAAACGTTATTAATTCTATAATCATAAATTCCCAGGGATGTGTTTGGCGGAGAATCCACATAAACATGTTATTTTACAAAGAAAAGCATATAATCGTTGATATTGTGACTCTGGAATCTCTGAAGAGATGTTTATTTAACATGTATGGAAGGAGTCTCCAGTGTCAGTGAGCAAGTTTTCAGGAGGACTTCAGGACTTTCAGGACATTTTCCAGTTTCTCTGTACCATGATAAGTTGCATTTGTGTGTGTGTGATAAATGTGAATAGAGAGAAAAAATTACTCAGGGTGAGGGAATGGCTGTTTATAGCTGTTCTTAGGTAGATTTTATAAGAGGGAATTATTTCACAGATGTTCCACAACATTAAATGTAACTGTAAATGGTTAAAAGTACAATGTGTAATTTATTAATACAATTTTTAAAAAATGTAATCGGCAGGGAAAATTGCCGTGGCACGTTGGGACATGCCACACATTTGTTATTGGAAAACAATCAACTTCGCTGTGTTAACACAACACACCACCTCGATGTTTATTCCTTATTTAGCACTGGTGCAACAAATGACACTGAATTGAGAATATTATGTAAATTTCAGTCCTTGAATGAAACACTTTTCACTTTTTTTCACTTTCACTTAAAAGCAAAACTTGCCTTGATCTATTTCCCCTAAGCCTACATGATATTCCTCCCTCCTGGGTCTCCCTTGCTTTAGTGTGAATAGCTCGAACACAGATATTTATTATCTTACACTAACCTGCTGCCCTATAGCTGCTGATTTCATCTCCAAAACTCCCACTAACTTGCAACGAGACTGCTCATACATGTAGAAATCAGCTCATACCTGTTGAAATCAGCTCATACATGTAGAAATCAGCTCATGCCTGTAGAGATCAGCTCATACATGTAGAGATCAGCTCATGTCTGTAGAGATCAGCTCATGCCTGTAGAGATCAGCTCATACCTGCAGAGATCAGCTCATACCTGTAGATATCAGCTCATATCTGTAGAGATCAGCTCATGCCTGTAGAGATCAGCTCATACCTGCAGAGATCAGCTCATACCTGTAGAGATCAGCTCATGCCTGTAGAGATCAGCTCATACCTGCAGAGATCAGCTCATACCTGTAGAGATCAGCTCATACCTGTAGAGATCAGCTCATACCTGCAGAGATCAGCTCATACCTGCAGAGATCAGCTCATACCTGTAGAGATCAGCTCATACCTGTAGAGATCAGCTCATACCTGCAGAGATCAGCTCATACCTGTAGAGATCAGCTCATACCTGTAGAGATCAGCTCATACCTGCAGAGATCAGCTCATACCTGCAGAGATCAGCTCATGCCTGTAGAGATCAGCTCATACCTGTAGAGATCAGCTCATACCTGCAGAGATCAGCTCATACCTGCAGAGATCAGCTCATGCCTGTAGAGATCAGCTCATACCTGCAGAGATCAGCTCATACCTGTAGAGATCAGCTCATACCTGTAGAGATCAGCTCATACCTGCAGAGATCAGCTCATACCTGTAGAGATCAGCTCATACCTGTAGAGATCAGCTCATACCTGCAGAGATCAGCTCATACCTGCAGAGATCAGCTCATACCTGTAGAGATCAGCTCATACCTGCAGAGATCAGCTCGGCCCAGTTAATAAAACTCTACACGCTCACATATCTATAGTAGATGAGATTCTTTTGGATTAATCAAAACAAGCGTTTTTGGGTGATTCCGCTGAAATTAGACAGCAGTGTTCCTCTTTTTTTTCTAACTCCATTATCATAATCTTGCGTTTTAACAAAAAACTAAGCCTGCTGCTGGGTTTGCTGATTTGTGTGTATTCATGCAGAACAAGTTTCGAAACTCATGTTTATGTGTGGGGTTTTTCAGGAATAAGAATGCAACTCTTACACATTTTGTTCCTCAAAAGTAAAAATATAGGCTTGACCTGATTGGCTCATAATCTTGGTTAAAAATAAATAAAGTCAGTTTTAGATTGTGTCATAGTCGTGAAATGGGGAATAAAAAAGTCAGGCAGTATATTTTATGCACCATGCATCTTGTGCGCGGGTGTGTGCGGGTGTGTGTGTGTGTGTGTGTGTGTGTTCGTTCATAGGTAGGTGGATGAGAGTGGATACAAGGTCACAGAGACTGCTAATCTCAAGTCATTATTTATCTGCTTTCTCAGCTGGAAGAATTTCAAGGATTTTCATATTATTCATGTATTCAAAGGCGCTTAAAACTTAAAACTTAAGATCCTATGTTGGACTTTTCATTGGTACATGTAGGAAAGGGGTCTAAATAAAAGTATGTCATTTAAGTATATTATATTTTCCCATCTTAATTTCCTAGAATATTAGAGTCCATCTTTTCCTGTGACTTTATTATTTTTTTTTTGCACTTTAATGGTTATATAGTGCGCTATGTGCGTTGTACTACCATGTCATTATGTTATACCATTTTTAGTGAGCGTAGATAGTGAAGAGAAAGCTTTATGGTATTTAACCTTCCTGATGTAAGAGTGAAGATCAGTTGAAGATGGTAAATTTGGATGTGGATTGCGAAATATCTCATAAACATCATCGTGGCTAAAAAACAACAACAACAACAACAACAACAATAATCTTGACACAAAGAAAATCATGCAACTTACCCCTCTTGTGATTTATGTGATATGAACACGTAGTGTAGCGCCACTGGTAATGTACATTCTGTCTGTATCAGTATTACACTCGTTGCTATTTAAAAGCAGTCACATGCAAAAAAAATTAAATGAACTCAATTTGTAAAGGAATTTTATAACCCTAGTATATATGTAAATATTTTCATGATTACATCTAGTGTGTGTTTCTGGTTAATATTCGTATCATCCCCACACCACCAATTCTCCCTCCTCCTTCTCTCCTCTCTTTCACTCCTCCATCCCTTACTCTGCAATGCAGCTCTCCAGCTTTCTGCTCCTACACACACACACACACACACACACACACACACACACACACACACACACACACAATTTTGGTTCCAGCACAGCTGCTGCTATAAGAACCCAGATCAGTATAGGAAGATATGAGTGTATGTATGAAGGAGGCTTGCCCAGCATTACTATCAATTGTGTTTCTATTTCCTGTCACGTACACCATAGTAATTCCCTATACCTGCTGGGAATTACATAACACGCAACAATAAAATAGAGTAGTAGCCCCACCCTTTTTCCTGCACTGGTATAATGAAGGCTGTCAGATGGGCCAAGGAATGAACAGAACGGAGAAAAAAAAGAGGGATATCTGGTAATAGGACAAAGACCGGAACATGGGGTGAGGGGACAATGCTGGACATCGTTCTTTTGAGGAGAAGGAAAATCATTATTGCTCACACATGACCACATGGACACCATTACTAAGAATTGCCATCGACTGCCTCAAGGTCCAGTAATGCTCAAGGCTAGGATTAGAAACATGTTTTGGAGCTACACTAGGAAAACAATCCTTTCTTAGTAGTCGTCTCAGGAGAAATTAAAGGTGATTTCATCAATTAAAGGTTTGCTTTCTTCTTTAGGAACTAGCAGCCGTCTTCAGGTAGCTTCATAAACTGACCCAAGAGACGTCACACATCCAAGAGTGCGGGGCTTGATTGTGTGAAAATCCTAAAGAGAAATCCCATATTTGCAAGATTTGTTCCCTGTAGCACTGTTAAATTTGGCTGGGCGTCCTAGATTTGGCATAATTTGTGTGTGTGTAGGTAGAGAGGATGGAGATGAAGAACAGGAACAAAGAGAAATAGTATCAGAATGAGTGTGTACGTGTAACTACAGTGTGAAAAAGGGAACTAAGGATAGAAAGAGAGAAAAGACACAAGGGTGTAAAGAGTCTATATGTGTCTTTTCCTCATATGAAGAAATAAACTCATGAGATTAAAAATAAACAAGATTATGGTGCACTGGTAATGCAGAAAAGTTCGGTATATTTAGCATAGATCCATATATGTATGTAGTCCCATACTCTTACCACCCACACACACTTAAATAGTGCTTATACATGAATATCTATAACTGCACCCCACCTAGTCTTTCCAAGCAAACAGGGTTGTTTCTCTCTTCCTTCCTTCTCTCTAATCATTAAACCAGAAGGCCTGGGTCAGAGTGCACTGCCCAGATGTGCTTCTTCTCCAAGATCATTGCGAGAACTGGCTATTGTTATAAAAACACTTCCCATACAGGCAATTTAAGGCAAGATGATGTGAAAGGTCATCGTCCTTTAATTCTGCAGCGAGGTTTCAGTTTTGAATCGGTATCCTCTTGGGAAATCCACACCCAGTTGTGCTGTTCTATAAAAGTGAGCAGATTTATGAAGGGATACTGCTGAATAAGCAGATCATCTGGGCAAGAGAGGACATAAGGGTGTGTTTTTGAAAGAGGAAAAGACTCTAAGAGAGCACAGACTGGCATCAAATATTCAGCAATGATATTTATATATAATATTTATAATAATATTTATGGAAATGAATACCACAAATATACATGTAGTGTATATATAAACGTATAAAGGTGCAGCTTAAGTGGGCATCGTAACTGGTATCTTCTGGTAAATTCTCCTGTTTATTATAGCATCTTCCTTTTTTTAACATATTGCCTGTCTGTTTATTTTTTTTGCAGTACTATTGGGTGTTTGTGCTATCCAGAGGCCTGGTAGGCATCGGAGAGTCCAGCTACTCCTCCATCTCTCCCACCATCATCGGAGATCTGTTCACCAACAACAAGAGGACTATAATGCTCTCTGTCTTCTACCTGGCTATCCCATTAGGAAGGTAATCTTCATCCACTGTATTGTAGATCAGAGTTTGTAAACTTCTCAATGCGTCGAGAACCCAACCATGTCAGAAACCTAGGAGTCTGTGAGGTCTGACGGGCTTTTGTATTGATACAAAGCACAACAGCCCAGCTGTGTCACCAGTGGCAGTTTACAACAGCGTTTATTCAAGAACTGGAGATAAGGCAGCGACTGTTCCATGCATCACTGACTGTTACATGATAATTTGTTGAGTGAAAACCAGCCTATGCTAGCTGCAATACAAGCAAGGCAGCAAGATGCATGCAGGGTAATGAACTGTAATTAAAAAATCCTGTACTACTCAAGGCTGTGACTGATTTGGCAACCATATTGGAGAAGATAATACAAACCAGAAACCTATTTTTAACTGACTCAACATGACCATTACGATACTTTAGAGGTTCTCCTTTCATTCTTATGAGAGTTTCCAAACGTTTTTGGGACAATCATAGAAACCACAAGAAGGGTTAACTATTTTTAGCTGTCAGATTATTGTGACTCAGCATGGCCTTTTACGATACTTCTGATATTCTTCTTTCGTTCGTATGAGAGTTTTGTTTCGTGCCAAGCCATTTTGAAAGCAGACAGGCTGGCAGGATTCAGGCTTAGACAGCAACATTTATCAGCACAGCCATCTCAGCTCAGTAAAGGTCAAATGCACATAATTGAGTCCAGTGGCGCACAGCACCTTTATGTACGGTCACTTCCATGGACGACAAGGCACAAAGATAGGCAGGACCTGCAAGCAGAGACTGACATGGCAAAATTGATTTGCATTGGTGACTCACTCAGGTAAATAAACCCAAAGCCCTTATTTTTAGGCACAAACAGGGAAGAGTCTATAATACAAAGGCATGCATTGATGAGGTAGTCTGAGTTTATTTTTATTTGGCATGAATCTCCCTATAGTGTTTAGCATTGTTTACTGCACTTCATGGGGTTGGACAAGGCTTGCATTAATAAGCAGACACACTGCAGAGTTAGTCAACACCAAATTTTGTCAAACCAAATTATAATACACTTTCAACGATGTACAAAGGTGGCACACGCCAACAGTCCAAAGGTCCCCACTTCAATCCTGAGCTTGGTTTACTCTCTAGGTGGAGTTTTGCATGTATTCCCTGTGCCCCAGTGGGTTTCCACCAGGTTCTCAGGTTTCCTCAAACCTACCAAAAACATGCTGGTAGCACAGCCACTAATAGAACATTTACAGTACACAACCATATGGAAAAATTCAGAACATAGATCTACTTCTCAACCATGAATAACACTCCTGTGGTTTGCACCATCTGGACCATTTCAAAATAAAAAATAAAAAGTACATAATTCAGTTAACATTCCTCCATTCAAGTATCAGGCGACAGCAATGTTTTTAGTATGGCGAGGAATAGTATTGATAAAACATTAATTGCAGTAAAAGAAAGGTCAGACAATCTGGAACGGTTGCCAAATGGCCTGTGGAGGTCCTGGAGGTTCAGACCTAACAAAGCATTCATTGGTAGAAACAATAAGAGGCCAACGATTGTAGCTATGAACCCGGCTGCCTCACTTCCTGTCCAGCACACTGCTTGTTTATCTACAGCCTGGTTATTATGACCGTTTCCAGGAAGTGAACTCAGGCTTGAGCTTGAGCCCAGGCAAGGAAATCGATTCTCCTTTTGGAAAGGAAAACTTTTCTCTCACCAGTAAATCTCTAAAATGGCATGTTGTTCAATCTGTTGGCCAGATTTGGCTGATTAAGTTTACACAATGAGATTTACCTGCATTGGTGCCTGGGAAAACAGGAAGCACGCAGGAGATGGAATGTTCTGACCCAAACAGGGTGAGATAAAATAATATGCGTGGTCTGGGTGTAAAATTGGAAGACAGTCAGGCTATGAAAGAATTTATCAGATTTTTGACAACTGTGGCTACTTTTAACCGCATAAAAACTCCCAGCTTATTATTGAGTTAGTCATCTTAAAGCATGTTATTCAGTAACCACAACAACCTATTCACTAACTACAGTGAAACTAAGATGAAATGTTACTAGTAAAGATTTGCATGTGTACAAGAGAAAAATGAGCAGCTTATACATTTTATGTTTAGTGATGCATCACAAGTGTTATGTCTAACAGAATTGCTGTTCTTTATCTGTATTTCAGATCATAATCTCTTTTTAAACCCATTTTAAAGTAGCAATGGCAAATGTAGCCCTGAAAGCGATTGAATTAATCCTATGTCTGCATCTTTGTAAACTGCATTAGCCCGATTCTCCTCTTCGGCTTCACACAGTTTGTCTGCATATGATCTCTAAATCCTTTTTATCCTCCAAGAGCAATGATACCTGGTTATCTGGTGTCTGTTGAATCAGCAAAGGGAGAAATGTGCTAGAATGACTTCAGCTTCTCACATGACCTTTCAGCCAGCAGACAAATTCACTTTGCGGAATGCAATGACTTTTATGTTTTGTTTTGTTTTGAAAAGTATTACAGTAGATCAAAGCCACTCCTCACATATGTTTGGCTCCTGCGTCCAGTCATTTGTCTTAATATAATTCAGTGTTGTCATACATCAACAATGGAACGTTAATGGAACTTAGCAAAGGAATCTCCATACTGTTAAATCATACTTGACCTTATAGCTTAAAATGCAAGTCTAGGTTAATCATAAATCTTAATGGTTATGATAACACTAGGAGCCCTGTCAGAATCTAATAGAGTTCATTTCCTGCACCTACAGCTGAGGACATTGGGTTGTAGATGAGAGTCAGGGGAAATAAAATTAGTGAATGAGTCACCTTGAGTGGTTAGATAGACAGAGTTGAGCACTAGAGGTTATAATAGACAATTTGACATAAAAATGAGGGTGAGATCAGCAGTGCAGATGGACACGTGGTGGAAAACTGTTACAAAAGCAAAATGAAAAAAAAAGGTCAAAAAGGAAATGCCTTAACTTCTGAAAGCCTCAAACAGCCATTTAATCAGTCAGACAGAGAGTCATCATAATCAGAACGTGTTTGAGCTTCCTCAGTAGTCACGGCATAACAGAGCAATTATGAACTTTATCAGAGTAAACAGGGCACAAAGTTTGGTCTGTCTAAACTGCCATGACTCATAGATTCTTCAGATACAGTAGCTGGAGACACAGTTCTACCTTGAGTGAGGAAATTACACTCAACAAGACCTTGCTCATGAAGAATTTAGAGGTCATGACTCTAATTATAAATTGAGTTCACAAACATTGTCATCAAAACTGCAGGGGATGGAAACTGATAGAAACGAGATGATATTTTTTCTAAAACTGGGGAAATGCTGTTCACATGCCTCCCAACACCAGTGGGAATTCATTTATACAAACCAAAAGGGAAAGAAAAGAAAAAAAGAGCGATACAGCAGCACTTTAGTGCTCTCTCTGCTCTCTGTCCAGTTGTCTGACCTCCTCACCTCATCTGTACAGACTGCTCAAATGTGTCAGCATCTAAAGCGTCAAATTTCATGCTAACGTCACCGTCAGTGCCATCGCACAGAATGTCAATCTGAAACATTAATCATTACAACAGTCTAAAATGTTTCAGATGAAGAAAATGTGCTCTCTCGTTCTCTCTCCCGCTCGCTCTCTCTCTCTTTGTTTCTAATGAACAATGGTTGAGACTCTCGCATATTGCTGGAGGTAATCGCCAATGCAGAGCCATTACCAGCGGCATTAGTATGCTTAACGTCTGACCTGAGAATAGTCTGTTCTCTCAGCGCATGAATATTTCACCTAATGTGACTCTGCTCATCTGGGGATAGAATGAGAACAGAGGGCAGTAGTGGATGACAACAATGACAAGGAATGAAGCACAGAAGAGAAAATGACTGAGACAGAAACAAACCCAGTGCCGCATATTTATGTTTACCTTTTTTCCACTTGGAACAGATTTGATTTCTGTCTTCTGTGCTGTCTTTGTCACACACTGATTTTGAACATTCCCTTCACTATAGGACTTGAATTGTATTCATTTTCTCAGGAGTTCTTGCTGGGGTTTATATTTATTTGGTTCTCATGCACACCCTCGGTTTGTCTAATTCAACAAGGCATGGAGTTTAGTCAAAGTGGTAGTTAATCAATCTTTTAATAACATTGAAAATACGACTCTTATGGTTGTATAACTGACATCAAGTTAAGTATGGACCAAAAGACATGATGTATAGTTTGGGGCCAACTCAAGACATGCAATGACAATGTCTTTTTAAGGGCCAGGTTATCTCCCTTAGAATCATTGTGTTACTGCTGAGTTATTCATCCAAAAGCACATTATTCAGTAAGTACTGTGAATTATTCAGTAACTACAGTGAAATTCCGGACATGCCAACAAGGGGTTAAGCCAGGTCATTCTAGCCCAGTAATAAACATCTATGGTCAGCTGATAATCACTGAAAAGAAATATGCAAGAGACAAAAGGGTTCAGAAATTTAATATGTATAGAGTAATCATCTTAAAGTTTGTTTTAGCCTCTGATTCATACATGCTCTGCTTATATAAACACATCTTTCTTTGTTTGCTCTAGTGGTCTTGGCTACATCCTGGGATCCAGTGCTAAAGATCTCGCACAGGACTGGCACTGGGCTCTGAGGGTAAGAACTATCTATCCCTACTATCCTTCTTTGAAGTGGAATTATGTGTGCATGAGTAAATGGGGGTGAGGGTAGATATTTAAATACGTTGCATGCTGAAAAGCAACTACATTGCAGGTAGCTAAATCCCAAAATATCTTAAAGAGGGGAATCAGACTTCATATTCAACCCTATAAACAGAGTGCTGACAGCCAAGCAAACGAAGGTGCTCTAGTTTAAAATTACTGCCGTGTCCCCAGGGTCCTACACTCACCGAACATATCAAATCTCCCCCCTAATGCCATGCTCTGGGCTCAGCACTACCTTCCACCAAATATAGGCTTTCACGATTCACCGATTGAGCAGGGGGATATACAAAGACAGACTTGTTTTAGGGTATTTTTGCAGTACGCTTGATATATTGCAGCACTCTTTGAAAACAACACCCTGAATACCTTCTGTGTAATGTTAAGAGCTGGACTTATTCAGGTGCTTAAGTGGACACTGACTGTTCCCTCTATGAGGACAGAGAGGACTATAGGGAGCCATCAGACAAGCAGTGAAACAAGAGAAAGATAAACTCAGAACAGAATTTTGTGAAGGAAAGAGGCCCCCATGGAAATGCCTCGGATTCTTCACTCTTTGCAATTACATTAACCCGTTCCACTCAACTAAGTGGGTCTCCGTTTTTTTCTTCTCCAACTTTCCATAAACTTTAACAGGTGACTGCTTAAAGTTAACAGGTGTACTCCATTGTACCGGCCTATTGTGCACTTTTGAACAGCAGTGACAGACTACGATGGTTATAGAAGCAACCGCAGTGTGTGGCCGCGCACTTAAAGGCATGTTAGGACTACACACAGAATTAAGAAGCACTATTACAGCTCCTCAAACTGGCAGGAACGCCTCTCCGGAGTTACATGACAGTTATGTTGGTCTCAAACTAATGTTTTCCGCTGCTTGTTTTCAAAAGGGCTAGCCCAAACAGGAACACACGGTTGTATTGTTCAAGCGCAACCGTGCACCAAAAAGACTACTGGAAGTAGAAGAAAAGGGGATGGAAAGGGTTTAAGAGGTGGGCAGTTAGTCATTATCAGAACTTTAAACAAGTACAAAAATAACAATCAGATGAACAGGGTCTCCCAAAGAGCCTTATCCTGCTTTGGAAGGGAAAAAACATTCTGTGCTGTTTTACACATGTTTTGCAGGCCTCTTCTAAACTCAGCGGCCTTCCTTTCCTGGCGAGGAAAAACTTCAGGAACTTAGGGTGAATTGTATTTGGATAGCTCACAGTGTTACCTGCAGAGAAACACAAAGGAGTTGAAGAGAAAGAAGGTTATACTGTTTGATATTCATCCCCCACTGGCCGGGACTGGAAAATGGGATCTGACCTTCCTCTCTTTCAGTTTATTAGTTTTTAATTTTAGGTTGTACTTTCAGGGAGTTTCAAGTTGTTTTTAAATTCATCACAGAAAAGCAGATCTGCGCCTTGACCTTGACTTCACGCTCAGTCAGTTTGGATTGTTATAAGCCATTTTCCAGGTTAGACTGGGGTACGTCACAATTCGTGATCCCCTTTGCTGAATCCGGTTACTTTTCTTGCTAGGTTACTGAAAGTTCTGCCTAGAGAAATATGGATGGAGCTAGAAATAGTGCAGACTGTTGATTGGTCAAATGCAGTAGATGACAGGCTCGCCCACTCTAATCAAACTACCACCATTTTTTTTGTGGAAAAAAAACCCTACCTATTTTGAATGCCTTTATACTAGACATATTGGCACACCGATCTTCACTAGTGGTGTAGTGACTGCTAAAGCATTTCTCTTTGATCTGTTTTTTTCCCCCTAGCAGTTAATCACAATATTATCATTAAATTCTGTTCAGAATTTTAGATTCACCTGCTGTCACTGATATTTATCTATATATATCTGATATATATCTAATCTGTCAGCTTCAAGTCTTGACAAATTTCAAATTTCAAACACTATGTATACAATGTACTCCATCATAAGGGTGTATATATGTATATAATTGTGCTGAGATGGTATTTGGGATTCCGCCACAGAAAAGGAGTGACTGGTTGTGTTTTTGTTGTTTTTAAAATCATATGACACAGTTTGCACTCAACAGCCACTCGATTTCCATCCAAAGTATTGGCATATTTGGTTTGAGGTACTCATTGGGATTCATGCCCAGTAGTGATGCTTATGTGACATTTTGGAGTATCTAATCAATTAGGAGGTTAATAAATGATTACTGAATTAGTACCCACCCCATCATCTCTAGAGAACTCATTCTACATTCCCAGGTATCGTTATGTGAACGGACAAAGGTATGTGACCAGGGGACGGATAGTGGTAGATTTGGATTAATAATGTACCATATCATACCATACCATCTAGTGGAAAAGCACTAATAGTGAACCAGTTAATCCAACCCAAATGTTAGCCATGGGCATTAATAAGAGACCACATAACTGATCTGGGATCAGTGAAGGACACTATAGAAATACTGGGTAAAGTGAGTCGATCAAGTGTGAGACTGTGGAACAGTCTTTCTCTAAAAGCTTGAGGTATTTCGAATAAAGGAGCAATACACCCAGCTTAGCCTGAAGCACCGGGAGCACGGCTTAATGCGTCAAACGACAGCAGTCAAGTGGATGGAACTCACTTGCCATCTCACTTGCTCTCTCTCATTGTCGGCTATGCAGATTCATAATGCAGCAACTTAGTGAAAGTAAACACCATGCCACACAACACACACACACACACCTGGGAACAGAGCTCAGTATTATGGTAGCATAAAGTATTTGTCAGAGGATTCAACCTGACAGACAGAATTGCTTTTGCTTTTACAAAGGATGAACCTCGGTGCACTGCTTCCCTGCGGAAACATGCACACATGTGCACACACTCGTACACACACTGCTGGGTGAGACGTTAAAAGATGATTAAAGAGATAACAGACATAGCCTGGTGGACCGCAGCTGCTCCCACAATCACACACACACACACACACACAAATACACACAGAGAGAAAGAGAGAGAGAGAGAGATGAGGAATAAAAAACAGCATATAATGGAGTCTACTCAGCACATCGCATCACTAAGCATCATGCACATCCAGCAACTACACAAAAACACGCCCATGTAGCCTCGAAATTCAGTTAAACCTCCTGCATTTAACAAATGTTCCAACCAAAGCAGGTGTTTGTAGCTAAAGAGCCACTCTCTTTTTTTCTCTAGGTGTCTCCAATCTTAGGAATGACTGCTGGAATTCTCATCCTGGTCTTCGTTCCTGAACCCAAAAGGGGCATCGTGGACAAGTCGACCAGCCATATGGGGATGCGCACCTCATGGCTCTGTGACATGAAGGCCCTCCTTAAAAAGTAACACTCATCTCTGATTCAGAACCTCACTTTCTGTTCTTTTTTCTGGAGAAAACGTGAGAGCAGGGGAGGAAGTTAGGATAAGAGAAAAACAGAGGGAATATGTGTAGTGAGACACTTTTTTTTTTATTTTTATAAATCTATCAAGTCTGTATAAGCTAGACCTTAATTATGTTAAAACATGAGAGAAGCGAAAAAACAAAAATGAACACATTAGCACACTCATTGCCTGCATTTTATGTCCTCTTTAGCCGAAGTTACATGTTCTCATCTCTCGGATCGGCCGCAGTATCGTTTGCAACCGGGGCCTTCGGGATATGGATCCCCCAGTATCTGGTCAGGGCTCAAGAGGTGCAGGAGACTACAGTGAGCAAAGACAGGTAACACACACACACACACACATACACACACACACGTTTATTGTACTGTATTTGTAAAGACCTTCCATTACCTACATAATTATTAATGCAGCTAATTAATGCCTAGACCTAACTCTAACCTTAACCTTAACCTCAGGGAAAGGGAAATGTCCCCACAAGTACAAACCTGTTTTTGTTGGAACTTTTGGACACACACAGAGCAAAATATCACTGTGTGGCATTTCTGTCAGTCCTGTACAGGATTTCGCAGAGTTTTTTTTTTTTGCTTAAAAAAATGCTTAATTTTTCTGCGTTTCTTATTTTTTAAATTTGCGATGCAACATTGTGATGCTGTTTGTAAAGTTTTTTGTGCTTTTTTTTTTTTTTTTAGCAGAAAACTACTTGAATTGGCGAAATCGTTATTGCATGAAATTGTTTTGCACGGTCTCGCGCTGTAATGTTTGTTTGTGAATGAGACCTTTTAGCTGTACTCATGTTCGACACACGTGAATTGAAGAGGGCTTTGGCTGAATGCGCGTTCTGATGAGGTCACATGACACACATTGGCCAAAATCTGTGGAAAATCTGCAGACATTCTGAAAAATTGCAAGCTCCTCCGAATATTGTGGAGATTGCTTTATTTTTGCGTTCATTTCTGCAATTGCAAAATTGTTTTTTGGAGGGACTGTTCCGTTCTTCTAAAAGCGCAGTTTGTTATGTCTAAAAGTGTTTCTGTACTAGTCACATTTAAAGATACTTTAGAAAACCTCTTAATCACAGTACTGTCATGCAGTGGAACTGGTGGTTGGGGGGAAAGTGGATCGTTCCAAAATATACATACTGCTTCTTTAAATCCAATAATCGGAAATAACCGTACATCAATGTTTCATTGTTTTTATTAATTGTTTTTTGGTAAATATTAGCTGATATAACACAAAAAGAATGACTGAGGTTACAGTGTTATGATGTTTTCTCTTTGTGTCTAGTCTGATCTTCGGGGTCATCACATGTGTGACGGGTCTACTCGGTGTCGTGATTGGTGCTGCGACCACGCGCCTCTGCCGACAGAAGACGGAGCGCGCCGACCCGCTGGTGTGTGCCGTCAGCATGCTGGGCTCAGCCATCTTCATCTGCCTCATCTTCGTCGTGGCCAAGAAGAGCATCATAGGAGCATACGTAAGTGCACACTTGAGTGCTTATGGTCATAAGGAGCTAAAGAGTAAAGGATATTATCTTTAGCAGTTAAGAAATGCTGTGTTAAGGCTTTTCTCATCCAACGCTCAGCAGTGATGTTCTGTGGCACTCAGCACCCACTCCCAATTCATTATCTTGTCCCTCTCGTGAACCAAAATAAGGTCATTCCTGGGCTAAGGAAGTAAGTGGAAGTAAATCTTCCATTATTCATCGACTAAGAGTACCATGTAAATGTGGAGTCGGGACTGAGACCAATTCTCCTTAGCTTGAAGGTTTTATATAATGAAACTACTACGTTTCAGCATCACGGATTCCCTTTATAATAAGCTGTGGTGTAAAATTCTCTATGTTTAACGTACTGGTTGAGGTCAAGGGATATTTTCGAACTTGAAAAATGAAATGCAGGTTACCGTTACATTGTCTGTTAAGCGTTTTAAGCAGGATAGAGTCTGAAACTACCAGGCAGTACTGTAGTGAAAACAAACGTCATGCATTTTATCAGCCAAAAGGGAGAAAAACGTTGCAACAGAACTGATAAGATTCTGCGAGATGGCAAAAACAGAGCATAACAAAACTATCTCTGACTAAGCCTTGATTTTCAATATATTTCTTCTAACACTTGCTGGTTAAGCCTTCATAATCAGTTTGAGTGTCCTTATTGCATTTACAGGGGCACTTGAGTGCGCTTATTGCATTTGCAGGGTTAGCGTAGATTGGTAATGTGGTAGAGGAAATAACTGGAAGTGTAGTTGAGGCACATTTTGAATGCCACACACCCTGTTGTGCCACTACGCCCACATCAGCACAGGTGCATTCATTTCTAACCACAAAAATGGCACCCATGCCAGAACAATAAGGAAAATGGCTTACGTGCAACCAGCAATTCGACAATGCTTTATGACTAAGTTACTGTACGTCTCCACCTGCACAGTAATAGTATCTTTTGAGTGCCATGTAAACGTTCATGTACTGGGACAATTGTGCTAAAGTAGTGAAATTCTCTCCATGCATATTAATCTTATGTAATATTAGCATTCAGTTTTCACCAAAAATAATGCATTCTTAAAAAAAATGGACCACTTTAAGTATTAAAAAACTTGCAAGGACCCCTCAGTACAAATATTAGGCTCGTCATTTAAATGTTTACAGTAATATTTTAGTTATTTATTGGCGTCATAGAGCTTTTGTTCCTCCGCTTTCCGCTCACAGAATACAGTATAATTTTATTCAAATTGTCATCAGATTCAAGTTGACATGATTAATATGCGACTTCTTTTAGATCTAATTAGGTTTGGATTAAACTCATTTCATTTAACAGTCAAATTTGCAAGCCATTAAAAGAACTCAGGAATAAATACTGTATACTGAATTCCCCCTATCGGTTCACAGCACTATAAATGCTGTTTATACGAGTCCATGTCATTCTTGGCTCTGAAAATTTTTGTGTTTTTTGTTTTTTAGAATCTTGTGTCCTCCCCTGCCCTGTGATTGGTATCTATCTAGTTAAACCCTCTAGTTGTGAAATCTTATCATGCCTTTCAGTCTCGTTAAGTCCAAGCCTTGTTTTGGAGTTCTGTGTATTCCTGGTTTTGATCCTGGCTAGAGTTTTCTCGCCTTGATTAAGGATATGCCCCGTTTGATGTTATCTCCCTGTTCTTTGTCCCCTGCCTGAATATTGCAATAATTATTGGGTTACTCCTAATAAACACCACTTGCATCCTGCCTCAACTCAGTGCTCGTTACAACTATAACTCTGGTAGTGATGGGTTGCAGTTTCTACCACTGCATCCAGCTCTGCTCAGAAAAGGATTTTTTTGCTTTGTCCATCTACTGGAAACCAGTAGATCCCTAACACGAAGCGTTTCCCTTTCAGAAAAGCTTTCAAGTAGAAACCTTTAACGAAAAAATCTAGAACATTTAATGTTCCAAGAACCCTGGAAAGACCCTTTTCATCAGCGTTGTAAATGAAAGTTTACAGCTATAATAAAAATCCTAGACGGTGATTCCAGACTTTCAGCAAAGGAAATGTAATGGTGACAGATGTGGAATCAAAGAATGTGGATGGATGAGAGAGATAGACTAGTAACTGAGGGAAGAGAGAGCGAATGAGAGAGAGAAGAGGAGAGACTTCCAGCAGAGACAGCTGCCATCTTGTCTGCAGACACGCTGATCAGCATCCATCCTTTAACTGGAGTCCAGCAGGGATTACAGTATCAGTCTATATGTCTGTGTCAGTCACGGTGTCTGAACCTTAATTGTCATATACGCACATGCACATGCACCCACACACACTCACACTCTTCCCTCTCATCCTGATCATATCCAGTCTAAAAAAAACTATGCTGTGGATTCCAAAATGACCACAGCATATGTTACATTCCAATACAGTCCTTACAATCTCAGTGCAGAACCTCATTTGGTTTGATCCCACAAACACCAGGCTTTCGGGCTACCGCCAGCCATGTCCGTAGCTCAGGGATGCAACACGCTGATCAGTTACGAAACTCGATGCTTGCATTTTAATTTGACGTTAAGCAATTCACGCAGCTGGGGAAGCAGACGGAACTGAATGCTTGTTACTTGCTGTGGTGTGAAGAGCTTCTCTGCTTTTTCTCCCGAGACTGTTGAAGAGGAGACGTCTGTTGAAACAACTGAACTTTTCGCATAATTGCAAAGTTCAGCTTCTTGGTGAACAGTAGACAGTGTGGGGAGTCTGTCTCTGTTTTATGGTCTGAGGGAAAAACCAATATGCTCAATTGCTCCAAAATTGAGTATTACGTTTCCAAATAATGCAGCCACAGCATAATTACACGTTTTCATATTCCGAAAATGTTTTCCTTTTTTAATTTGGTGAACGAGAGTAGCTAGTTTCATCTTTGACCTTCAATGACCTGACCTAAGGACTTTTTCAAATGGAGGGAATTTTGAAATGTTTTTTATTTTGTGTGTGTGTGTACTGTACGTGAGGAAGTAAATGATGATTAACACATTTTCCCTCCCTCGTAGATCTGCATCTTCATAGGAGAGACGCTACTCTTCTTGAACTGGGCCATAACAGCGGACATTTTAATGGTACGTACGCAAGCCTGTTTTTATCTTCTGTTACTGATACAAATCTGGTCATCTTTTGGGGTATGTGTCTCATTTGGACTGCATGCGTGACTGTAAGGAGGGTCGCTATGGGCTGGGTGGGGTCCAAGGCATAATTGCAGCATCTGATTGCGCGTAATTTGAACTGTGCTTGCGGAAAATGGAATGGAATAACAATCAAGAAGAGAGGTCATGTTTTATGTCGGGGTGAAGGAAGTGAAGAATCGACTGAGGAACCAGAGGGAGGAAGAGAGAGAGAGACAGAGAAAGATAATTAAGGTGGCTGACCTAAATAAAATAGGACTTCCTGCAAATTGCAGAGACCAGCTGACTCCAGTCTGCTGAATGTGTGTGTGTGTGTGTGTGTGTGTGTGGACAGAGAGGTGCTAACACTTTACAGCACACTTAGGCTCTACTCATCTTCTGGAATTTTTATATTTCACTTCTGGATGGATTTATGATATTACCCACTGACCTCTTGACCTCTACAATTTTGTCTCTCTTCCCCTTATTTCTCTCTGCAGTATGTTGTCATACCGACCAGAAGAGCCACTGCAGTCGCCTTTCAGAGCTTCACGTCCCATTTATTAGGGGATGCAGGGAGTCCGTATCTCATTGGCTTGGTAAGAATCTCCCACACTTACTATACACACACAATGAATCTTTAGGCGTGTCTCAATCAGCTTCCTAGGTTGTGAATCAGTATATCGTGCACACGAACTTGGGTGCTGGTAAGGACCCTGCCTCACTACACATACACATCATCAGGTCCGATATCTTTCTGACATTATATGTCATGTAAATTTGTTAGCTTAATCACACGCGTTTCTCACATGGTGCTTGAAGCAGGATTGTAGGCTAGCTAGGGGATTTTTAAAAATCACTAAACACTTAAAAGTCAAACAAACTGAATACACATCATCAAATATAGTTAGAAATCGCTAACGTAAGTATTCAATTGAAGCTACTGACATTTGTAGACAACGTTGGCTGAGAGCTCGTCTGCCATTTTTTCCGAGCTGAGAGGCTTCAGAAAATATGACGTCATTGCCAGTAAGGGAACATAGTGAGCATCGATGCTCCCTAGTTTTTGCAGTGCACTGTGGGATTGCTTTAGGGAACGAACGAACGAACGAACGAACTGGAAGGATTTTGTGATTGCAACAGCCTTTAAAATGGCCGACTTCCTGATCAGTGCCCTGACTACTGAACTAGGGAGCTGATTATGATGCACCCTTTATAAAAGATTCTACGCTCCTTCCCACACAAACCTGCCCCCATGCGCTGAAAAACTCTGATCGATCACATGTAAATTACATCAGGGCTAGTGCAGCAATGCAGTAGTGCAGTGGTTTTCAATCCAAGCACATGCTCTATACATTATTGCGCTTTCCCTGTTAAAAGGAATGTACTGTAAAGAGAGCACATGTAGTTTATCACTTTCCACCCCTGCACATGAACCATTAAATTACTAGAATACAAAACAAACAAATTTGTAATGACGGGGAAATGCAGATAAGAGACGATGAGAAGCTTATCCTTAGCTTGTGATAGACTTTCCAGATGCTTGTTCACAGGTCTGTACAGTCCCAATGCACATGAGCACCTTAAAGTGCATCTGTGTGGAGAGTTTTAAAAGGAAATGCTTTAAAGGAAAGGTTGCTCAACAGGAGTACAGGTTCCCATCTTATGCACCGGAGTGCAAGTTCTCATTCCAGTAATCCCCCCTCCCATGCAGATTCAGCTTTTGTAAATGCCATTTACTGGCACATTCAAGGACATAAAAACACAACGGTTCCCTTTCGCCGTTTTGACCACCGATGTAAGACAATAGGTCCTCAGATGAGCCATGCTTTTCATGCCCAGTACCATTATGTTTAACTTGCTATCAAAGGAAAAATGTGTTCTGGGAAGAAAGTACCATTAAGGCAGCTACTCCAAAACAAATGGAACTGGTAAACTGGTACTTCCACTAGAACAGGAAAAAAAAAAACGCCACAGCATTGAGCCAGACTTCCCTTCGACTGCTGTTCGGCGTACCTGGCATTCTGCGGAGGAATGCTGAAAGCTTTTCCAAGTTTAATAGCAAATCCTGTATGTGTTCTTAGACTAGTTCGTAACCCCTGCCATGCATGCTATTGACCTGAGAGCTGTCCTTAAGGTCAGGGCTATTGTTCTTCTGAAATTCTTTCTTATCCAAGCAATAATCTGCATCTGCATACTGGATTTTTACACAGTTTCTCTAAAGACGTAGGAAATAACGTAAATGAATGAAACACTGCCATGAATATAAACTGTCTCATTTTATACTCTCATTATCCAACCGCCCTCCAGTCACACACATACACTCAGACACACACACACACTCAGACACACAAACCCTCAGGTGAGTCTGACCTGCCTATAATAAGCGGTTTGTACAACACAATCTCTCAATCATAGTATAATATTGGAATTACTCTAGCGTGTAAGCCTTGAGGGATTCTTCAGCGTTTATATTTAACCAGGCCTTTGGCTTGCTAATCCTTAAATGCAGAGCCACCGCCTCTAGCCCATTCTCCTCTGATAGAAAGTTTTTTTACATAGTAAGAGTTAGCATGTTGAGACTTTATAATGTGTGGTGCTATGACAAGTCCAAAGACTACATTTGTATAGAAAGCACGCGTATTAATTAGGAAATGAGACTCATTATGTGCTTAAACAGTCTTGTTCTAGTACAAATGAACAATTAGCCACACTTGATGATGAAAGATTTTTATCAAAGCCTGAAATCATGCAGAGCTTCCCTGTGGGAAACCTTTTTTTTTTTTTTAAAGTCTAAAAATAACAAAAGTAGATGAACGAGTGTTAGACGAACATTTATTATGCGTTAATTTAGAAATCGGGACAAATCTACTCTAAAGTTGGCAGGTCTGATTTGACATATTTGGAAGGCAGACATCTTCTACAGTGTCTGTAGAAGAAAAAAAAAAAAGGGTGTCTACAAAAAAAAACAAAAAAAAAACATTGGATCACCCCAGAATCACACTGGCACTTTTGGAAGCAAGTTTTGTGTGGATGAAAACTCCATCATAAGCCCGTGATCCAGGACATGTTGGTTAAGGCTGCTTCCGTAAAAATTCTCTCTCTCCCCTCAGATAAGGTCACATGGTCATGGCTAGCGGTGCAAAGGAAAGCTTTACACATGTCAGCCCTGCTAGTGGTCGGAAAGCATCCCACGTCAAATATGACTCAGCTATTTCACGCCAAAGTCTAACATGGTGGTGTGAAAGGAACAGTGACGCACAGAATTCACAAAATGCTCCAGGCTATGGACAACAAATTGCAAAGACTTGAGAAAACCACACTGGTGTGATCAGATCTTAACGATCGCATGGTAATTCTTCAAGATGAAGAGTGGAGAGACGAAAGATTCTTTTATACACCGAAGGCTCTTGAAGAATTCTCAGCCTTTAGAGTACTGAAAAACCTGTGAGGTTTGTGGAGAACATTTACAGTACGGAAAAGTTGATCAAAAAGACCAAATATAAACAATGATACATTTCACTTGGTGAGAAATATATGCCTCATGCCTCATTTGTGATACCTGCTTAAATGCAACAAATGGCTTTGGGCTTAGTGGGTGGCAGTGTAATATTGTCAGCTATCTACAATAATCTACCGCAAAAGAATGTTATTTTAAGATATAGTTATACACGCCATGCATAATCTCAGAATCTCACCCTATCCTTCTTGACCTTTAAAAACGTCTGACAGCTAATGTGATTTGGCGGCGTGCTTAATTTCCAAAAGAACGCATACTTATTTCTAAGTGCATTCTGAACTTCACTTGTCAGCACCCCCTTTTAGACTCAGCGGTCCTTCGCATCCCTGTGGGAGACGTATTTCAGCGCTGATGCTAGCGGATTAGCGTAGCAGGTTGTACGGCGTGCATGGGGGTGAGAGGATTCTCAGTAGCACTCCTTAGCATCGTTTTGTTAATGATGAAACATGTGAGCGGTCAGTGTAACAAAGCAGACGCATGTTCCTTAATGCATTTGCATGATTAAAGACGCCAAAACATCCTTAAACATGCGTATGTAGGCATTTCCCACAGACTTGTGCTTTCATACCGTGGAAACTGACATCTTGGATCACTATATTCACAAAAATGCCTTTAGTGTAAGAAGGAAAAGAATGGGTTTATGTGTCAAAATTTCGATTTAAAGAGGAACTGAGCATTTAAACAGAGGCTTTGCGCAGACAATCCACACTCTAATCAATTTCGTAATCGTGTTTGTGTAACCTTGTTATTGATTAAAGGATGTGTTTGTGACACTCACCTATTATCAGCTATTAATCATTGTCTAAGCCAATTCTATACAAGGATATTGCACTTACATTCTTAAAGAATTACAAACACTCTTCAGTCCATGGAAACCATATTTGGGAGTCACCTTTAAGGATGATTGGCTGCCTGCTATGCCATTGTTTTCTAAAGTATATGCTTCGTGTGTGTGTGTGTGTGTGTGTGTGTGTGTGTGTGTTTGTGTGTGTGTGTGTGTGTGCGTGTGTATCTTCCTAAGATATCAGACGCTCTGCAGGAGAGCTACGCAACGTCAGTGCTTTGGCAGTTCCTGAGCTTAGGCTACGCCCTCATGCTTTGCCCCTTCGTTATTGTCCTTGGGGGGATGTTCTTCCTCGCCACAGCCCTCTTCTTTCTAGACGACCGGGAAAAAGCAGAGAAACAGTGAGTGCCTGGCTTTTGAATTATAAATTTGTTAATACAAATGTTATTTCAACATGACACTTGATGCACACATTTTTTTTCCCATCCCACTGAATTTTATCCAAGCACTGAAAAGCAAAGGGGTAATTTTTCATTATCATCACATAATGGGAGTCTAGAAAAATGGCTGTTGCTATGGCGATTATGGTGATCTTGGCAGTGCTTGTACACTAGTGAATGGCCTCAGGTGGAGGAGCTAATCCAAGAGGATGAATGAGTGGGAAAACGGGATGAGGATGAGATTAAAATCTGCCTCTATCTAAACAAAGAGCTTTCTGCAGCACAGATGACAGACTGCAGAAATCCCAGAGTAATAACCTATGCTGCGCTATAGTTTTAGAAGTCGGTATATTAACAAGGACAAATGTCAGTTTAAGGCATATTACCGGTAATCAGCTTCCACTGGTCAGAAAATCACACGTCTGATCTCAGGCTCATGCACTGGGAATTTCATTTTGTCTAGTAAAACAAGAATCGTGGAGAAAGAGCTGTAAGTCAGCGAAACTGCAGTGCTGACTAAAGCTATTCTTACAGTACACAATATCACAATCCACTGCTTATTCACTTAGATCATACAGAAAGCTACAGCCTGCGATGTTTACAGTCGAATAAAAATGGCGCATTACAAAAACACATATCCTTAAAAACCTGGAAGCATCCTAGTGCCTTAAAAGGCAAAGACAAACAGAAATTCAGAACCCTCAGTGCAACATCCAGATACTTTCTATTATCAAGCAAGCTTCCTGTTTTTGCTTCCGTTTAGAAATGATTTCCTTCCAGTCTGGTTGGAGACATTTTTAGGCGGGGTGGCATTCTTACCGTCTGTGGCCGTCTATGGACTCCCTGAAGGCCAGGACTCATTACTTTCCCATGCTGGGATTCGTTTTTACTTGGGCTTAAACCAATGTACCTAATCAGGCAAAATCAGTACTCCAGCTCATTTGTAGTGACAACTCAGTATTGAGTAGTGTCTCGCGCAGGCTTTATATTTGATAAATTCCAAGTTACTGTATACAGTTACATCAACTTTTCATATATTTTATTAGCTCAATCAATATATTTTGCCCTTACATATTAAGTGGATGTTCATACTATATAAATACCTCGATACTGATATTCCCATAATATAGATTATAAACCTTGTACAGCTGCAAGATGTGACCATTAGAAGTTAACGACTCCCACAGCACCTTCCGTAACACTCCTCCTGCGGTCTGTGTATTACCACATCATTGTGCAGTGTGGGTTAGTGGCTCGACTGCATTGCATCCTGTGTATTAACCGCATTAACCTTTGTGACATTCAGGAACAGATAGTACTCGATGTACAGTGTAGAGCAGGACACACTTCCTGAGAATTATGCATGTTCTGAGGAACTCTAATACAGTAGCACTGGCGTTCAAAGATAAGCGTTCTTAAGCTGTTCGTCGACAGGGGCGTTTAAAAATAATCACTTCTTTTGTAAGACATTAAACAGAGAACCTAACCAAACTAAAAGCTTTCAGTCAAAGGATTTGGGGAATAAAGGGTACCACTATTGTACTTTATTATTGTACTAAAGGGCATGTTTCTATTGTGAATAAAATGTCCCTGACAACAAGAACATGCTGTTTTGCAAAAAAAAAAAAAAAAAAAAAACCACATAAAAATTCCATGACCTTTCATAATCCCCTCCCAGGAAAACACTTTACGAATGAAAAATACAATATATGGCAGATCAGAATCAGTTTACTAATAGGACTTATAAAAAAAACTGTGTTTGGTCAAGACTGTAGTCTATGGTTCACAAATATCTCTTATAGGACTTAAAACAGTTCAGTCTGCTGTCCTTGGTGACCCCTATCTCTATATATACATATATATAAAAGGCCAAGTAGAAGGATGAACAGCATTCACCCGAACGACGGCATCTATTTCTGTGCCTCCTACCCTGTGACTTATTATTTCTTGGTTTTGGTCTTTTTTTGGCTGAAAGGAAGCCATTTATAGAACAAAGTAAGACACAGATTGCTCACAGATGCACTCACAGTCACATAGACGCGTACACACACACACACATACACAAATATATGTGTGAGGCTCAGCCGTCCCATCAGTTTTGCTGCCGTGGCATCATTAAGTGCACTGAAGGGCTCAAGGGCACAGCATGTACAGTATATGGGCATAACTTACCTACTGTACGAGATACAGCAGATAGAACAAATGTGAGTCGTTATCACATTAATTTTAACAAAACATGTCTCTTATAAAAATAAAGAAATATCAGGATGCAGGAGTTTGTCTGAGATACGAATGAATTCTGTTGAAGCTGTAGTAGTAGTAACTTTTAAACGTGTGGTGGATTGGTTGAAAGAACAGCTTGCTTAATCATCAGAACTTCAAACATTGATGATGCCACATCCATCTGTGGCCAGTAGTCTAGAGAGCACTTAAAATTGCACTCTGACTAGGATGCAGGGCATACTCTCTCTCTCTCTCTCTCTCTCTCTCTCTCTCTCTCTCTCTCTCTCTCTCTCTCTCTCTCTCTCTCTCTCTCTCTCTCTCTCTCTCTCTCTCTCTCTCTCCATTGTCAGTCAGAGTGACAATAGCGGATGAGAGGGTGGATCCTTGGAGTGTGTTAGGCTGCCCTGTAATGCAACATGAGCAACAGTTCAAAAAAGTTGTGGAGGTTGGATTCATGTCACAGAGGAAGCAAGTGTTTGCCCCACTCTTCCAGGTGGTAGCTGTCATGTGATCGGGTAGGATTAGCTAGTGGGTGGGAACTGACCAAGCCAAATTGGGGAGAAAATAACGAAAAGAAATTGTGTGTAATGGTTATCTGTCATATCTCCTCATATCTTCTATCTTTTGTTTCTCAAGGACGAAGCAGCTCTCCCGATCGCTGTCTGCAGTAAAGGTAAGACAAAGTCAAATTGCACTTCACTGAGTCACTTAATTTGTTTCTAAAAGCTTTCAGAGTCATTTTCTAAGGCAGTGTGTCATTTCATTGGCATTTAAGCCGAGAGACCTTTATTTGATTTTAAAACTTTACTGAGAAGAGAATAATAAAGACTCTCGGTATGTTTCCTGCAGTGAAGGAATAGAATAGAAATGAATACAGTTGAAGCATAATGAGATTGATCTCACTTCTCATATCTATTATGTGTAATACACGGGCCAAGCTGATATCTAGCACCCTTTCATGAGCACATTCCTGCCCTTCCTCCTCCTCTTATCAGCCTTACACACTCACACTTCGCTCGTGCCAGTGCGTGTAATTGCCAGAACCCCGCTTGCCTAAAAAGAAAAAAAAAGGGGGGGGTTGAGGAAGAAAACAAAACATATTGCAGGCAGGGAACAAGCCACGTCAAGCTTTCCAGAGTTACAGACCTTTACAATGGGTGTTTGGGTGTACTCAACTAAAAATAACAAAATCAGCGCCTGGATAGAGTTACAGAGGTGGCTTTCTGTTTTTAATGTTGTTGTGACGCCGCTTTGGAAGGTTATCATGTTGAGGAAAGGCAATGCGATGGTATGCACACGACCAACTCTTGTGTTTGTCCAGATTCCTGTTGGCTGGAATGACGCACATTTTCTTAATGAATAAATGGCATGTGATTTTCAGATATGCATGCATATAGATGCGAGCCTTTGCTTTGCTGAAACCAGCAGCAGGGCTTGACCCCATGATCTCCTCACTTCCAGCCAAGTTTACAGCATATCACAATATTCATACTTCCCATCTGGACACATAACTAATTAAAAGTTGATTAAAAGCCATGCTGATTGAGAGGTTAAAGTCATTCGCTAATTAGAATAAACATGGTAGTAATATCGATACAGACTCAACCATGAAGATCAACACAACTTTCCACAAACAGAAAATCTAGCCATTATTTCCAATTGATGTTTGACTAACAAGATGCCAATACTACGATAAACAATTGAATTATGGTATTTCTCTGCATTGGTGGCTCAAATTGTCGTTTTTTCCATTCTCATTAATGATTTGCATAGTATTAAGGTGCTTTGTGTAGAGATCACCAGCTATCCATTAGCAACCTTTACATTAACTCCTGCAGATGATGAAACGAGAAGCAAGAATGGCATTTTAAAGGGAAAGTCAAAGACAAGTGGAAAGCTGTGCCATTTGCTGAAGCTATTTGCTGAAATGGCAGTGCTGAAATTATTAGCCTTTTACTGCTGCAAACCTAGACAGAGATCAGATAAACCCAGATCCAATTAAATATCTCTCTTGTGACCTGATCCAGGGCAAGACAGCAAGTCTCAGGACACTTAGTCTCTCAGGAGAGCCCTTAACTGAGGTTATCTTATATGCTGTGGTGCAAGGGCAATGCTTTTGAGTTCTATTCAGTACAACTGAACTAGCAGATGGACAAGTATTTTACAGAGCACAAATTGGGAAACTGATTGACATAACCTTCTATGAGGCATCACTTTTAAGTTAGGAAATGTCCTCACAACATAATTCAAACCATTAAATAAGCATAGTCATAATACTGAAAAGTATGCATAACTGTGCTGCATATCTGTAGCGCTGCTGCAGTGATATGGTGTTTTTAAAAAAAAAATATTATTAAGGTGTGACCACAAATGAATATATTAAGCCCAGGTTACCTGCGGTCTGTTTTGTGATCACAAGAAAACTTAACTCATGGTGAGTTAAATTTTAACAAGAGTGAGTCAAAGAAATCGGCGTCTGACTCATTTTAAATGATCGATAAGTGATTAACGAGAACTAAGCATGGAGATGTTTGATAAAATTACACTTTACGTCGCTCATTGAGCGACGCATGAAGACATACTGGAGTCACTGTCACTGCAACACCTCACCTGAATTGTCAAGGCAAATTAACTTTGTTTTCCCACACATTAACAGAAATTATGACATTCCACAAAAGAGTCACCTAAGAGATGCTGTACTTTTCAGGTGCATATATAAGTGAATTTTCACCCTTTCGGTGTTGACAAAGAGGGAATTAAATGAATTCCAGAGACAATAGTCTTTGTAATTTAATGCAATTAAGGGGAATTGAACACACGAGTGCATTATTGCTTTAAATCCCATAATCCAATGTTAAAGCAAATTTGGCTGAACCAGTTATTTCATTAAAATAGTGTCTGATGGTGTGTATTCACTTGGGGGATATTATACTGAAAACAATAGAGCTCTTGGCCCAACGCTCTAACTCGTGTCTAGTTCCAGCCAGTTTATTGAAGCTGAAAATGTACATTGTTACAAGCATAATGAGATAAAAGCTCCTAAAAAAAAAAAGCTTGACTTATTAAACATTGTGGATAGGGAAAAAGAAAACAGAACACTCGTGTGTTCTAATAATGGCAATACTAGTAAAAGTATAATATTAGAAGATCAGTGAGTGTATGGCTTGAAAAGGAGTTTTGGGCGCTGTTTTGTCAGCGTGACCCATAAGCAACAGAAGACAGATGGCACGGTGGCTTCGAAGTGATAATTGCATGAGAACATCCTGTTGGGAAGCCACTCACTCACTCACTCACTCTTTCTCTTTTTCATAGGTCACCAAGTGATAGAAGGTCTGGAGTGGGAGGATTGAGAGCGAGCCGAGGAGTGGGCGAGATGAACAGAAGGGAGGTGGAGAGAGAGGGGAGAAAAAAAGTAGCTAACCCGCTCGAAACATATGCTGCACATCACCATCATCACCGTCGTCGGTCATCATCTTCACTCTTGCCATACTCTTCATGTCTGTTGGGTGGAAGCTGAACTTGCTTTGCTGCACAGACACGATCATGTCCCACCAAGCAAGTGAAGCAATGCTGGCAAGTCAGCCATCCTGCAGCTGGTGGGCAGCTCTCAAATCAACATGTAAAGGCCAGTAGGGATTTCGGGAGGGTTGAAAGAGGGGCTTAATAATCCCCTTAGTGCCATACTACTGAACATGAACACGCACTCTGTCCTGTCACGCTGCCTGTCAATCTGCACCAAGTGCCATAGCATCACATTCCCACAACTGACCACGCCTACAGCCAAACGGAGCTCACTGATTGGTTGTGTAAATACGGAAATGAAGGAATCATTGTCATCTAGTGGAAACGGCTGTATGGTTTATCCTGCCTTAATAACGTTGGCATGGACAGAAGTCTGGTCTCTGGTCATCTTCTTTATGTCTGTTCTTTTTCCTTACATCTTTCTTTGTCTTAGCACTTACTATTTTAATGCCATGCCAGTCAAATGATGCAATCAGACTACATATTCACCTATGATATATTTGCGCTATCATTTTCATATGTTCATATATAGGAAACCCATGGTGTTTCATAGAGGTTTCTGGGTTTTAAAAAAAAAAAAAATGAAATGCCGTTAAATGTAGAGAATCACTGGAGTGTAAATATGAACTATCCATCAGAACTTTGCAAATCTGTTTATTTTTGTCAGACTTCCTACCATCCACACCTCAAATAACACGCCAAGGATTTTACAAAAGGGAACAATAACAAGTGGGAAAAGTCTTTAGTGGCTTGTGATAATGATTTTCTTTGAAGGATTCTTTACAAGGTGCCAGCTCACTCCATGGAAAAAGAAGCAGAGGATAAGATTTAACAAGCACCAGTGTGTTGGAATAGTCGTCTTTGTATGCTGGGTTCCAATATTCCTTCAGAAGATATACCTTCCTGTATGTGCGCACGAGAGAGCTTGAATAGTGATACGTCTAACTTTGTCAAACAGCTACTGAAACCCATCCAAGAAAAAAAAAGGTTAGGTTGAATTTGTTGGGGGTTTTATTTAAAGGGAATATATTACCTTTGGGTTATTTATGATTAGAAAAAAGAAGGTGTTAACCACTTCATGTCGTTATGGCCATGTTACGAGAGAACTTAACAAAACTATTACGAACAGGTCAAAGTTTGGGATTTAGTTTTTTAACAGGGTGACACTTGTTGCTAAAATATACGTTTCATAGATAGTGGAAATTTTTTCAAAATGTTTGAAACACTACCAAGTAGACATGACTAATTAAGTATTTGTAGAAATTAGGAAAAGCACTTTGCTTTTAAAGACGTCCTAGGTATGGGGGGAAAAAAGAATGAAAACCTACAAAGAGTTTATCGTTTTTATTGTGAAATTATATATTATTGCTGTTTCTCAAACGATTTGTAAATACAGTTTGTTGTAAAATATGCAATTTCCTAAAATCCACTTAACCTTTCCAGAAAGGAAAAGCTTTGATAAGAAGCAATGATTTCTATATTTTCACGCCGAGTTCAGTTGCCGTTTTAATCATTAGGTGTTTTAATTTTAGCGCATATGACTCACAAGAAACCTTTCACCAAATGGAAATGATCGGCCTTTGAAGCTGTTGTATAGTGTAGACGTCCTCTCCGAAAATAAAAATAAAAAAGAGGAGAGGTTCAGCCTTTTTTCACATTGAAAAAAGCACCTTGCATATATATTGAAGTGTCATTTATTCCGGAAGAGACAAAAAACAACAACAAATAAACAACACACAAACAACAACAACAACAACAACAAAAACGCTGTATTGTGAAGGTCTGACTCATCACTGGGACTGCAGGACACCATGTTTATTTCTCTGAGCTTTCATCATGCCAGGTGAAAAGCTATCTGAATGTGATTCTATCCGATCCAATGTGTTTACACATGCAAATTCATTTTAATTAAGCTTTTTGTATTCTTCTTTTAAAGGATGTCTTTTTTTCCCCTGTTCTTTTTACAAATGTTAGTTTTATATATGATATTGCTATAAAAAATAGACAATTATGCAGTGATTTTAATATATTGTAAACTAGCTTTGATGCAAGGTATTTATTTTTCATTTTATGTATTAGCATTTTTAAGAAATCTCTACAAATGGACAAGAAGCTTCTGGAGATTGTGATTTTTACTCTCCATTTTGTCGTTATTAGTGAAAAAGCCTGGATAGTTCATCATCTCAAGGAACTGTGCTCATTCATACTCATGCACACACACACACACACACACACACATGCACGCACGCACACGCACACCAGCTTATGCACACATACCAAACAACAGCACAGCATGAATTTACAGTACACCCAAGTCCTAGACCAATCAAATGTCACTTTTTATTTATGCGTTTTGCACATTTGGGTGTGTTCAGGGTTATTTCCCCCCACCAATCCAATAGTTGTACACTGTCATTATGTGCTATAGAGACTGTACCTATTTAGTCACATTACATATTCAAGCTACATGTTTATTCATGTTTATTTTTGTTTTTGTTTATTAGATGATCTACAGTCTTGAGAATGACAATGCCAAAATATAATCACCATCAACGACATACAATATCTGTTTTTTTGTTTTGTTTTGTTTTTTTACAAGATCACTTTAATCAAAGAGTCATGGAGTTGATGGTGTGTATCGAGAATGTGTTCTTTCTTGTCATACAAGAGTCATGTAAAAAGAAACCTGTTTCTGATGTCGAGCAGAAACTTAAAGGGAATTTTATTTTTAAGCGCAAGCGTGGTTGAAGAGAACAAAAAAAAAGTCCAATAAAACACTATTATTACGATATAGTAACTGTGATGCTCCAGCAGGAGTGATATGAGATGTAAACATATATGTAAGTCATGAAAATAAACTTATTTAATCAAACCATGAAGGGTTGTCTGGTTTTTTTTCTCATCTTGTTGAAATCCAGGATGTAAATAACGCTGTGCACAGATCATTTAGTCCTTATTGAAATGCACATTCCAAATTTGGAATGAGGAGAAGACTAAATGACACAAACTGAGCCATATTTATAAAGAAAAATCAAGTCAATAATCTTGGGCAGAACATCCGATCTAGGGGACTTGATAGAAAGGGTGCATGCATGAATGGACCCTAATGTGAAAAGTGCATACTGCAAATACCTGAGAAGGAAGAATGGAGACTTTCACAGGGTCAGAACAGAAGCGTTCCTCTTCTTCATGCCTCCAAACAGAGAGGTGGAGAGGGACTGAATTTTCATCAGGCAATGAAAGAGTCAATCCGGAAGTTGAGGGACCTGAATGAAATCCTACATTGTGGAGAAATTTGTTCTGCTCCTCAGTTGCCCAGTAGGTTTCTGTTCTTAGAAGGGAAACATTTAGCTGCCAACACACACACACACACACACACACACACACACGCTAAATTCTTACACAAAAAGACAGAAAGTGGCTGTGTATGAAGAAATACAGCAAAACATGCAAGCAGAGCAACAAAATGCACACACTAGCTCTTTTCACACATTCATCTATCACATGTGAAAAACAATATTTGCCCAAGGTGGAATACGTTCACTCTAAACTGCACGCAAAAGCAAAATGAACCGGTCACGGTTGAGTACAGCATTACTTCATAACCTGCAAACCAGGGCTGGCTGGTATAAATGGGCTAGAAGGCCAAAGCCAAATTTCTGTTTCAAGAAAAAATAAATAAAATAAAATAAAATAAAATAACAGAACCATTTTGTGCTTTGTGGCATGGCATGACTTCATTACAAACTTAAAACACATGACTTAAAAGAAAAAAAAAAAAAGGAAAGCAAAAACTCTGTTGCCTATCTGTATTTCAGCAAATGTGTGTGTGTGTGTTCCTGTGTCTATGAGTAATAGTGTCTATGAGATGTTGTGCTATACGGCTCAGACCTTATTGTTTAAGAATACTAACACCAAGGTTCTGATGCTCAATCCCTCCCATTCAATATCACTGCTGCCACCTACTACCAAAGGGCCGTAGATTTTGGTTTCCCTCCATGTTGGATACACAAGATCAGCACACAGACCTTGACAAAAAAACCCATCTCATGATTGCATACTGACAGCTTAAAAAGCAGCAAACATATGGCTTTTAGTGCCGGAAGATGTTTAGTAAGCTTGGGACCAGTCAAACTTATTGATCACAAGGCCTTTCCTCCTCAAAGGTCACACAGGAAGCTTAGCACTCAAAACAATGTTGCACAAGGAAAGCTCATTTTTGGTCACAACACTCTTTTCCAGTCTTTTCTTGTCTCTGTCCCAAATTTTTTTGAGACGTGTTACAGCCACCAAGTTCAAAATGACCTTATTGTTTTTCTTAAAATGGTACGTTTATTCAATTCACAATGTTCTACTGTGAATAACATGCGGGTTTATGAGATTTGCAAGTCACTGCATTCTGTTTTCATTTACATTTTACATATCGTCCCAACTATTTTGGAATTGAGGTTGTATTTGCATGTTAAATTGACCACATCATAAAAAAAACACTCTGAACCCGGCACATACAGTGTGTACATTTGAATAAACTAAGTCAATCGTTAACTCCATATTAAACCTGAATCTCTTCAGATGACATCCAGATTTAGTTTTAAAAACAAATTAGCCATATGGGGGCACGAAAAGGTGAAAGGGGAACATTTTCAAAGTCAACACGCCTAAGCACGGATCGACAGGAAATACCAGGGTGTAGTCAGGAAGACATGGTTCCCCTAAAGTCAGCTGGAAATTCCACATACGCTTTCCTCACAACAGTCCAATGAAAGCAAAAAAAAACCAACATAGCAGGTAATTTTGGATGCACGTCCAACCTTAAATACACTAACCTTTAGGGAAAATACTACTCTATGTTTTTTCAGGGTGATATTATTTATCATCTACACCTATTACTGCCGGATGGTTATCTCTCATGCTATCTTTTCAGCATGAGCCTTGTTATACAAGTTCAGACTGTATGCCCGATCGCCATCTAAAGTGCCTAATTTTAGTTGCTCTTAAAAGTATAGAATTAGATGTCAGGAAGTAGACCCAGCTAATCACACAACGTATGTTCAAACGCATTTCCCCAAAACCACTTTGCCAAATTGTGTAATTGTTGTGGCCAATGAAGTCAAAACAACGGCTTTGGAAGTAATGAAAAGTCAGGACACACTCAAAATTTCTAAGAATACAGGTCTGGTCCATTAAATGTGCACTCAGTGTTACTTAGAAAGACAGCATTCTTTCGACTACTTGCGTCTTTAGATGTTGACACCTGCCGTGTTCCGCCCACAAAATCACAAGGCCCTCTACCTCTACTCCATATTATTTTATGGAGTTCTCAGCATTCATATCATGCAAATGTGATTCAATTGAGATTTTGATCAATCTGTTTCCGTAAAGGTCTAGTTTATTTAACTACAAATCTGTGCCCAGATTTTTAATATTCAAATTCAATTCTGACAAAGAATCACAGCTGTACTGTATGAAAAAAACAGTAAACAATTGCCTTGACTTTCGAAATGAAAGCATTTTCTATAAAGCCGTGTGGACCTGTATTTCGTCATCATTATTACCTTCATGATATAAGTTAAATTTTTTTAGTCATGTAACACGATGACACTGTCTGTATCTGTATCTGCATTCTGATTTAAACCAAAAAAACCTTTTATTTGCCATATACAGTGACATGTATTAGGAACTTTTCATGGGGTTTGGTCACAACACGATCCAGTCAACAAAGTTTACAACACACACACACACACACACACACACACACACACACACACACACACACACACACACATATATAGTTAATAAATAGTAATTATTAGTAATATTTATTTAGATATATAAACAATAATAATAATAATAATAATAATAATAATTATTATTATTATTATTATTATTATTATTATTATTATTATTATTATTATTATTATTATTATTATAATAATAAATCCATATATTTTCCATCCCATGAATAATTTTTTCAGGGCATGCTCAGTAGATACGGCTGGTCATACAGCGAGTCCACCTATCACCTGGCCATATTGGTTTTGGATGCAGTAATTGTTCATGCTGAGGGTATGCATGCTGTGAGATACCACAGCACATCTCACTCAAGTGGCAGGCACAGCTTTATTAATTAACATGTACAATGATAAATTGTAGTCATATATCCATCCATCCAATTTCTGTACCACTTATCTTACACAGGGTAATGGTTAGCCTGAAGCCTATCCAGGGAGCTCAAAGCAGAAGGTGTGGGACACCCTGGACGGGGTACCAACCCATCACACACACCCATTTACACACTATGGACAATTTTAGAAATGCCAATCAGCCAATGCTTCTCTTTGGACTGAGGGTGGAAACCAGAGTACCCGGAGAAAAGGGGAGAACATACAAACTCCACGCACAAAAGCCGGCAACGGGATTTGAACCCACAATCGCGGAGGTGTGAGGCAATCATGCGAACCACTAAGCCACCGTGCCTTGTACCTGCTGGTTATATTTTCTCACAGATTTATTTGGTTCTATTTCCGAAAACATAAGAAAACTAGCAGCCAATTTTAATAACCACAACCCTGACAGGCGGTTACTGAGGAGGCTTGAATGAACTCTAAATACATCACACAGCAACTCAAATAGTTTTTTGCGTCCTCATATTTGAATCTGTATTATCTGTTACAGCACGTTATCTGTTCGATCGGACAAATGTATTCATATTTGGTTACATCCCATTAAATTATAGACCCAGATCTCCTCTTGCCATTCACACAAGCCAAAGTTGCCAGACCTCCCATCCAATTAAACACCACACAACGCTTTTGTATATAAATTAGACGACCTGATATACAAAAAATATTAAAGATGCTTTTAAATTTGTTTTGTTTAGAAGTTGCTTAAAATAGTAAGTCACACAAGCGGTGCCAAGAACGTACCTTAAGCATTAGTCAGAAACACATTGGTGCTAAAGACATCCTGTATGTTTTAATACTTACTTGTAAAATAAATGAAATAAACAGTGTGACTACGGAACTAACTCCTTCTGTCAGGTAAGCACATAAATGAGCAGGCACACGTGATCAAGGCTCCCACAGGCTTCTCAAAGTGAAAATCTCTCTGTTGATTAACAATTATACTTTGTACAAAAACATTCATGTATGTGAAGTCTAGATCCGCCCAGTTGACTGATAGTCACCTTAAAGGCACCTAAAATAGTTCCGTATCATTCAACTCCCTCACAAGGCTTCAAAAACATACAATATAGCAATTATAGAAGACCACAGGCAAAGTAATTCCACCTGCAAAGCAAACTACAGGTTTATGTTATTCTGTTTGTTCAAAATCATACATGTCCATCATTTCTATAACATTTTACACAGGGCCTTATGGTGGATGCTGCACATACACTTCTATAAATAAAAAAAGTGTAATCATTGAAGTTGTCTGTGAGTAGACATTTATTTAGCATTGATGGAAGGTGTCTCCTGTCTGTAACAGTGAGGGCTAAAGCTCTAACATTAGTTTTCATACACAGTCTTCATGACAGATGACTTTGCTCTTTCTGGCTTCTCTGTAACATGACATGCTGGATTCTTAAGTCTTATTAACTTCAATAGAAAGAAAAAAAAGAGTGGCTGCTCTTTTACGACTCTTTTTAGCGGTTATAATTTAAGTGATAACCGGAACTTGTTTCACAGACATTCCACAACGTTAAACATAACTATGAAAGGATTGAAAGTATGTACTGTAATAGTATGTAAGCATGTACTGTTATTTAATAAATAATAAACATGTCAGCATTGGAAAACTGCTGTGGTATAAGACAAGTAAAACACAGTATCTTTGGTAACACTTTACAATAACAATACATAAATATTCATGCATTAATACCTGAATTAATACTTACTTAGCTCAGTGGTGGCTCAGTGGTCAGAAGGTCAGGAGTTCAAGCCCCAGCACTGCCTAGCTACCAGTGTTGGGCCCTTGGGCAAGGCCCTTAACCCTCAATTGCTCAGTGTTATAAATGAGATAAATGTAAGTCGTTCTGGATAAGGGCGTCTGCCAAATGCCAGAAATGTAATGTAATGTACTTAAATATGAATGATGAGCTAAGGCATGTAGTAATCAAGAATTAATGAAGGGCTAACTTTAACAACAACGTGCCTTGTGTATTATTCATGTGTGGATAATAACCACCTGAAGTACGTGTTAGCACATGTTTGTTAGTAAATGTATTAATTAATACGTAGGGGAAAACTAAACCAAACATGCTCTTTAAGAAAGAATATGAATTAAACATGCATACTTGTCACACGTGGGTAGTAATGTGCTACATCTTTACATTTACTTGAGTAATTTTTTTTTAGTAACTCATACTCAAGCTAATTTTTAATCGCAGAGGTGGCTCAATAGTTAAAGGCTTTGTTCTACTGATCAGAAGGTCAGGCGTTCAAGCCCCAGCACTACCAAGCTACCACTGTTGGGCCCTTGGGGAAGGCCCTTAACACTCAACTGCTCAGTTGTGAAAATGGGATAAATGTAAGTTGCTCTGGAAAAGGGTGTCTGCCAAAATGCTGAAAATGTAATCACAGAAATGTAGTTTTACTTCACTACATTCCTACATTACTATTAAATATTAATGAATATATGTAGTTTTAATAATTAGTTTATATCACGTATAATGAGGTTGCAAGGCTCGCGGTACGCCGCAGTGGTCTGAATGCGGATGCAACCACCGCTCACTTTTTTAATGGCTCAGTCCTGGATGATAATGGCCGAAGAGGGGGGAATACATGAGCAAGGCAGGACACGCACACACACACACACACAAACACACATGCACACAAACATATTAACACACACAAGCACACACTTTCTGTTCTATTATTTTCCTTAGTGTGTCCTTTTGTTCTCTGTTCTCTTGTTTAAATGCAGATGCTGACAAGTTTGTGTTGTGAAAATAAAGACAGTCAACTGTTGAGGAAATAGTTGCTTTCGGTGCGTGTGTGGGATTTTGTGTTGAAAATAAAATAAGATAAGATAATACTTTATTAATCCCCAGATGGAGAAATTAGGGTGTCACAGCAGCAGCTAAGAAAAAAAAAGAAAAGAAAGAAGAGATAGAAGAGATAGTAAGGAGAACAATACAAGGATAGATAAAGAGTATATATATATATATATATATATATATATATATATATATATATATATATATATATATATAGACATACACATACTATATATATATATATATATATATATATATATATATATATATATATATATATATATATACACACACACACACACACACACACACACACACTGTCACGATTCCCCCTTGAAGCAGCGTGCTCTAAGCGCGAATGCGCGAGCACCTGCTTTTCCGCTGTTGACCGTAGTGACATTGGGACACGTGTGTTTTGTTTATGTCTGTCATGTCTCCTCCCTGTTCCGTCATTGGCTGGGAATTCACGTGGGTCTGAATTGCTCTCAGCTGATAGCAGTTGAGACGCTGATCATGTCGGCATATATAGCGCGTGCCTCCCAGCACACAAGGCGGAAGAGTAGTAAGTAGTAAGTAGTAAGTAGTAAGTAGTAAGTAGTAAGTAGTAAGTAGTAAGTAGTAAGTAGTAAGTAGTAAGTAGTAAGTAAATGGTTAGAGTTAGTAGCGTATTCATAGTCACGGCTCATGTTAGTTTAGTTTAGTTTGCGTCACAGTCATAGTCAAGTCAATGTTTAAAGTTAGTTCATGCTGGATTATCCGGTTCCAGTTCCTCGTCCTAGTTCGTGTCTTGTTTTGTTAATCGACCTAGATTCCTGCCTAACTCCGTGTATGCCTGTTTGCCAATCGCCTGACCTCTTGAATGTTTATGGATTACGTTTTGGATCACGTTTTGGATTTGTCTGCCTGCCTGTCTCTACAAATAAACAACTGTTATCCTGCACTTGCATCCGCCTTATCTCTGCTCCGTCACGATTTGTGACAGAATCTTCCACCGAAACATGGATGCAGCAGGAGAACGGAGGAGACGCAGAACCCGGAAGTCGACGCCAACCGTCCCTGCTATGGACTCAGTCCACTTCCCACAATGGACAATTATGGAGCTTCCTGATCCATTTGACGGATTTTTCGGTGCCCCAGAGTATTTCCTGGTAGATTGTCAATTCTATTTCTCCAGCCTGTCAGACCCTAAGCCAGAGGAGAAGCACTGGCTCCGATTCATGTGGTCCCGGTTCTTTGGACCGGCCCGTCAATGGGTGCAGTTCAAACTGGATAAGCACTGTAGGAACCTGGACAGTGTGGAACAGTTTGTGGGGGAATTCATGATGCGATTCGGGAGTCTGGAGGCGAAGGAGGAGCTAGAACAACTTCTCAGGGGGGTAAGTCTGGAAGGCGAACCTGCCCTGCCGTTTACCCACTACTACAGGCAACGTCAAGCAGAGCTCAACTCTGAAATCCAAGTCAAGCCTCAAGTCCCTGAGGTCCAAGTCAAGCCTCAAGTCCCTGAGGTCCAAGTCCAGCCTCAAGTCCCTGAGGTCCAAGTCCAGCCTCAAGTCCCTGAGGTCCAAGTCCAGCCTCAAGTCCCTGAGGTCCAAGTCCAGCCTCAAGTCCCTGAGGTCCAAGTCCAGCCTCAAGTCCCTGAGGTCCAAGTCCAGCCTCAAGTCCCTGAGGTCCAAGTCCAGCCTCAAGTCCCTGAGGTCCAAGTCCAGCCTCAAGTCCCTGAGGTCCAAGCCCAGCCTCAAGTCCCTGAGGTCCAAGCCCAGCCTCAAGTCCCTGACGCCCAAGCCCAGCCTCAAGTCCCTGACGCCCAAGCCCAGCCTCAAGTCCCTGACGCCCAAGCCCAGCCTCAAGTCCCTGACGCCCAAGCCCAGCCTCAAGTCCCTGACGCCCAAGCCCAGCCTCAAGTCCCTGACGCCCAAGCCCAGCCTCAAGTCCCTGACGCCCAAGCCCAGCCTCAAGTCCCTGACGCCCAAGCCCAGCCTCAAGTCCCTGACGCCCAAGCCCAGCCTCAAGTCCCTGACGCCCAAGCCCAGCCTCAAGTCCCTGACGCCCAAGCCCAGCCT